>NC_027749.1:27829490-27833567 GCF_000695525.1 Brassica oleracea var. oleracea | reverse complement strand
TTATGTATAAATAAGTTTTGAATTTATAATACAACAACCGGAAAAAAGAAATAAGGGTCGTTCATCACCTGATAGAATTCCTCACTCCTCCTCGCAACATCCGCCTCGTTATGTGTGCCGGATGACTCGCCTGGAATGGGATGTTGTTGTCGAATGTTCCTCAACATGGACTCCCATTCCGGATTTGTGGCCGCTATAACGTCCAAGAAGCCCTCGACTCCACCCATACGAGCTTTTGTCGAAGTCAACTCGTTACGCAGCTCAGTGACTTCCTCATCCCGTCTCTGACCATAAGACGATGTCGCTCTCGGAACATCGTTGACGGAACCCATCCCCAACGTAAGTCCCTTTTTCTTAGGGACAAACTTAAAAACAAAAATAAATATTGTTAGTAAAAATTTAAAGTTAAACTAAATGAATAATAAAAAAAATTAAAATTTTAAAAAATTTACCTCTTCGTAAATCCTATCCACTTCAAGTGTGGATAAGGTGACGGGTAATCCGTGGGTGGACTGCTGGGTCAGCTGAGTCTGATGGTCGTCAACCCGAGCAACCAAGTCGTTGAAGATTTGCTCGGACTTGCCATCTAGAAATTGGCCCGCCTTGTTCTTGTGGGTCCTCTCGTAAAGTTGCAGCCTAAAAAACATTTAAGAAAGTTAGAATATATATATATATATTAAAAAAATAATTAAATAAAATATTTAATTACCATTTCCAAACGGACACTGGCGTGGGGTTGTTGGCCCGTAGAGTGAAGCATCGGCCCGTGGCCGAGCTCATCTACCGTGTTACGGGAGGCAGAGCAGGCGATTCTAATGGCGTCAGGATCCCGCCAATAACAGATGAGGCTATCCCACACATCTGTGGTGAGCTCAGCGGGTTTGCCACGCTCATACCCCTTCACGATCCAGTCACCCTTCCAGTTGGAGACCGTGTCCAACAAGCGAAGCCTTCGCGTAAAACACTTTCCTCACCCTCTCATTGACCCCCATGGACCAATGATTTTTTTGCTGTAAAAAAAAATTAAATTAATAATTAGTTTTTAAAAAAAAATATAAATCATGAAAAAATTAAAGTATATATAATTAATTAATAGTAACTTACAGCGTAAATTTTGAACCACGTCTTTCTGACGTAGATCAGCTTCTTTTTCCAGTTTGGATGTGGCATGGAGAAGTAACCTTTGATCGTGTCGGTTTTGTCCGATGCAAGGCATCCGTCAACCCCAAACCTGAAAAAACAAATTTAAAGTATAACTTATTTATTAATGTTATAAAATAATTTTAAAAGAATTAAAAAAAATAATTAATGTAACATACCACAAAGTTCCGTCCGGTCGGTCGGAGTCTATGACTGGTAACCCTTCTCTGCCTGGCTGACCGAGAAGGTCCTCGACAGTGTACTGTGAGTAAGGAGCACTCGGAGGCACCATCAAACCGGGATGAATCTCGGCGGGCATCTAAGGAGCCATCAGAGGAGGCACAGAAGGAAGCATCGTCGGAGGAGCCATCGGAGGAGGCACATGAGGAACCGATGGTGCACTAGAAGAAGGCGACCGAGAGACTCTATGAGAAGACTGAGTCTCGGGGACAGTCTCCAGACCCGAAGAACCGGGAGCTGAAGAAGAACCGAGAGCCAAAGAAGGCGGGTCTAAACGACTACCAGGCTCACCGAACAACTCTTTGTAATGGGGAGTAAACATGTTCTTTCGAATGCCCTGCAAAAAAATTTAATCTTTGAAGTTAACATCAACAGTATTACCTTTCAAAATAACGCATCAATGGATCCTCGCAATTGAGTAGAATATAGGTCTGTGCACTATGAGCGTCTTCTTCACTCGACCACCAAACCTCTTTTGATTTCCCACCGAGTCGCCCAATCTGGCTAAAGATGTCTGGAGCACAAGCAACTGCATATGTTGGCGCGACACCACCATCATCATATCTTCTTTGAGTTCTTTTCCGAGTACGTACTTTTGACGCAAAGTAGTACGATGTGAAGTGAGAAGTTTCTTCCGTCAAGCTTCCAGCAATTATAAAACCTTCAACTTTTGCGAGGTTTTTTGCTTTTCCCTTCAAATATTTCATGGCTCGCTCATACTGATACATCCATCCGTAATGTACAGGTCCACGAAGCAATGCCTCATATGGGAGGTGGACAGCTAGATGCTCCATGACGTCAAAAAATCCCGGAGGAAATATCTTCTCCAAGTTGCACAATAAGATGGGAATGTTCTCCTGAAGATCTAGAGAGATTTGAAACATACCCATCGGGGAACTTCACTTCTGATGCCACCCAGTTGAACAACACCGACTTTTTTTCTGAAGATAATCTGAATATCGGAACGGGAACTTGTCCATTGCTTTTAATATGTAACTCGCTTCTTGAGCAAATATCCGGCAAGTCCAACCTCGATTTTATGTTGTCTTTTGTCTTCCCTGGGACATTCAATATTGTATTCATGATGTTCTCAAAGAAATTCTTCTCTATATGCATCACATCGAGGTTGTCCTTCCAATATGGCAACTCCCAAAATATACTCTTCTTGTGCCAGTTGTGATGAACACCGTAAGAATCAGGCATATTACCGGGGACATGCCAATTACCACCACAACGAATTGTTTTGTTAGCTCCGTAGTAGTCGATTTGCGCTTCAATTTGTTCTCCAGTTAGATATGGAGGAGGAGTGTCTCTCACAACCCTTTTGTGCCTCAACAATTTCTTGTTTCTTCGGTACGGATGGCCAATGGGAAGAAATCGACGGTGACAATCGAACCAACTTGTCTTCCTACCATGCTTCAGTTGAAACACATCTGTCATTCCATTACAATATGGACAAGCTAATCTCCCATGTGTAGTCCATCCAGACAACATCCCATAGGCAGGAAAGTCACTTATGGTCCACAAAAGCATCGCTCGCATCGCTCGCATCGTAAAATTCGTCTTCGTTGAGCAGTCATACGTCCTCACCCCTGTTGACCACAAATCCTTCAACTCTTTTATCAGTGGTTGTTGGAAAACATCCAAAGACCTTTTTGGATGGTTCATACCATGTATTAATATGGTCAAGAATAGCAACTCCCGTTGAATGCACATCTCCGGTGGCAGGTTATATGGCGTACGATAGGCTGGCCACAATGAATATTGCCTCTCTGACATTCTGAATGGACTAAATCCATCTGTACATAATCCAAGATACACATTCCGGATATTGCTAGCGAATTACGGATGTACTTTGCTAAAATGTGTCCAGGCTCTTGCATCTGATGGATGAGTCATCTCACCATCCGTCTGAGTATGCTCGGCATGCCATATCATCCCTCCGGCTGTCTGTTCAGATTGATAGAATCTTTTCAATCTGTATGTAATTGGTAGGTACCACATCCTTTGGTACGGTACCCTATTACGTCTCCGTCCTTGCGGCTTGAATCGTGGCTTCTTGCAGAATCGACATTCTTCTAACTTATCATCATCTTCCCAGTAGATCATGCAGTTGTCGATGCAAACATCTATCATCTCCGAAGGTAACCTAAGACTATAAACCAGTTTCTGAATCTCATAATAAGAATCAGCAGACACATTGTCTTCGGGCAAATACTCTTTAAACAAGTCTGCACATTCATTCATGCAACTTTCAGGTAGATTGTGATCAGTTTTAATATTCATCATTCTAGCAGCCAACGACAATTTAGAAAAATCTTCTCTACAACCACTGTAAAGTGGCTGATTCGCCGCATTTAACATTTCCTAAAACTTTTTTGCATCTATGTTAGGTTCTTCATCTTCATCATGAGCTACGAATGCATCAGCTACCATATCATGAACCCTATTATAATCTACCATCTACTCCTCCTGATGGTAACTATGTTCATTATGCAAATGATGATCAACCGGTTCTTCCTGAAAATTGCTATTACTACTACTAGCTTCATTCTGATCATAATTATAACCTTCTCCATGTTGAAACCAGATATAGTAATTTGGCGTGAAATCTCTATTTATTAAATGCTTCCAAATATTTTCACGATTTTCCAATTTCGAATTGTTGCATTTCCGACAAGGACAGAACATCTTACC
>NC_027749.1:27812269-27829431 GCF_000695525.1 Brassica oleracea var. oleracea | reverse complement strand
TTTTTTTTTCTTGTTGGTGTGTTTAAAATGATGTTCAAACGTCCATATTTATAGGAAATTTTGAATCTGGTAGTTGTAATTTTCCTAGGAATTTACGACGAAATTTAGTTAGGTTGCCGAAAAAAAACGTGTTACAACTACAAAGTTGGTGGATTCAAAATTTTCTCGCTAAGTAGACGTAAAATATTTTCTCGTAAAGTATAGCTACATTTACGTCGAGTTTACGAGGAAAGCGTATTTCCTCGTAAAAGCCACGTGACATTACATCGACTTTACGACGAAATGATTTCGTCGTTATTTTTCGAGGAAATAACGTTGATTTTATATTTTCTCGTAAGTTCCTCGTAAAGTCGACGTAAATTTATGAGGATTAATTTTCCTCGTTAAGTTTCCTCGCTAAACTTGTGTTTTCTTGTAGTGATAGGAATGTTTTTTCTTATCCCAATCATCCATAACATAGGAATGCTTTTTTTTTCTGTTTTTTGTACACAATCATACATTTTCTTGCTTATTTATCCATTTCAATATACATAAATCATCTTCTCTTTGAATACCCTCCAGCACTCCAGACATGGGCTTTATCGGATCTACCATCGAGGGACGATTCCCGAGTACGTCAGTTTATGAAAATTTTGATTTCTTTTTGTTCAGAGCCCCAACAAAAAGTATATTGATGCAACGACCAGCCAAATTCCCATGGATCATGTGGTTCTTATGGAAAGCAAAGAATGACAAACTGTTGAATGGAGTTTAGGTATCACCTATGGACTCACTTCAAAAGGCTACTCAAGAATGCGAGGAGTGGCTGGTGGCGCAACAAGTGATGACGATAGGAAATGCAAAGGAGCGATCACATTCAGATGACCAGGAGGAGATGAACAGGTTGCATAAATCCAGATGTCAAGTTGATGCATCTTGGGCAACCAACCAGTCTACTTTTGGAGTTGGTTTCGTTATGGAGCTGGAAGACGGGTCTATGTTTTCTGGTTCTCTGCGGGGAAACAAGTCCTCACCCCCCCCCCCCCCCCCCATGTGGAGATGAATTTACTACTTTGGGCTATGCGAACTTCTCTCCATATGAGGTATGATACTATGAATTTCGAGTCGGACTGCCTGCAAATGGTAAAGCTGTTTGAAGAAGAAGATTTTTGGCCATCTTTGGCTTCAGAATGGGAATAATTTTTCCATATCCGTTCTTTGTTTACGCTATTTACTCTGTCTTTTATTTCTCGTGATTTTAATGTTAGAGCCGATTTCCTTGCGAAAGGAACTCGTGCGAAAGCTTTTGAATTTTGCCATGTAAACAATGTGGTTCCTCCAGGTTAGCTTTTCAGCCTAATCCATTTGAACCGGTTGAATAAAGTACGGTGTTTGCAGTAAAAAAAATATAGATGAATATATATATATTGGATGTATTGAGTTTACAAAACCCCTGAAGGAGGCTTCTTAGCTGCAATTGATGTCACTTGGCTAGTAGGCAATAACGTCCGTACCTGTTTTCAAGCCGTCTAGTAGCACAAGGATACCTATAAAATATGTTTACTCTTAAGTCTTGTTTTTTCAACCAACTTTTTTTTTTTTTTTTTGTAACTTGGCATCAACCAACTTTTTTATATGTATGATTATCATGAGTACCATTACCATAGCGTATTCAAGTTTTTTTTGTGTGCAAATTATACATCCAGTTTAGACTACGTAATTTCCGGTTTAATTAATAGAATTTTTCAAAATATGCTAGAGGAGATTTCAAGAAAACATCTAGAAGTCGCCATATGCACATTTAAACATTAGGTAAAATTTCTTAAAACAGTTATAAAATTCTAAATAAATGATTTTGGAGATCTTTTTAATCCTGTCGATTGATTTGATTTATTTTATGGTTGAAATTTAGTTATGATATTTCAAAAAGTTACAAAAGATATAATTGAGCGTGAATCTCTCTCAGGTTGATTTTTCTTCTATTTCTCTTTGTTGAGAGTGAATTTGTTTGATATTTTATATTGGTAGCCGTTACTCGTCAGTAACTTCTCAAGGATAACACAAATCTCTAATTTCTCTACTCCTAGATATTTACATTCTTGTTCTCCAGTAAATAATGTTTCTCTGTTCTCCTGTTGAATCTCCGTTTGGTCTTATAATTTAAGAAAAAATATGTAATTATTAGTAACTCCTCGGATTTGGTGGATTGTCGTCGTTAGTTACGGTTTCGTCCATATATTTTTATTCAGAAATAATGGCAGAATCTAAGCATTTGATTCGATCTAAGTCTGATATCAGCGCCCAAGTTACTCCTCCTACTTGTGCAATTGACTCTCAAGAGTATGTTCTTCTTCTTAATCTTCTTTCTTCCAGTGTGTATGTATGAACAACTGTATACATATATATGTGTGATCAATTAACAAGGTTGTGTTCGATTATTGATGTTTCATGGCTGGTCAAAGATGCAGAAGAATAAGTGGTCCTACCAGAAGATCAACTAAAGGAGGATGGACCCCAGAGCAGGTAGCTCAATTGTTTCATGTGGAAGTCTTTGTGTGATTGGTGAAAATCTTTCTTTCCATCATCTTATTTGTTTTCTTTTTGTCAAGGACAAACTCTTGATGAATGGTGTGTGGAGGTACAAAGGAAAGAATTGGAAAAAGATTGGTAATTGATATTTTGATTTTGGTTTTGTCATCTCAAAAGCTCTTGTAAACCTATCCATTATATATATATATATATTTGTTTCTCTCTTGTCTTTTGGTTAATTAGCTGAGTGTGTTCCTGGGAGAAAAGACAAGAGGAAGACTGATGTCCAATGTCAACACCGTTGGCTAAAAGTTCTTAATCCTAACCTCAACAAAGGACCTTGGAGAAAAGAGGTAATCAATTTTCTTGATATATTCCTTTCCTCTTAATTCCATTTGTTTTGCTGATGATCATATAAAGTTTTCTTGTTATTTTTAGGAAGATGATCTCTTGAGTGAATTGGTTAATGTTTTTATTGAGAATGATAAGCCTAAATGGTCCAAAATATCAAAGCAACTCCCTGGTCGCATTGGCAAGCAATGTCGTGAAAGGTATGTTTTTTCCTTTTCATGTTCAACTCCACGTTTCCCCCCCATAAAATTAAAGCTGACTATATATTTGCATGTTATATAGGTGGCATAATCATCTAAATCCGACTATCAAAAAGACTCCGTGGACTAGCTAGAGAAGAGGAACTGATTCTGGTTCAGGCACAAAGGGATCAAGGCAATAAGTGGGCCGAGATGGCCAAGCTCTTGCCTGGAAGGTTTGTCCTTAGAACTCAGATTTATGATCAGCTTTGTCTGATTTTGATAGAAAGTTGTGGATCTTGGCAATTTGTTCGCTTTTTCTTGTAAAATATTGGTCATGAAAACTCACAGGACGGAGAACAATATCAAGAACCACTGGAATTGCTCACTGAAGAGGAGATCGGAACACCTTGTTACTAGTAGCCCCTTGTCTGGTTATGGACCTTGTGGTTATGAGTCTAGCTTTGTCAATCAAAGCAACATGATGGAAATCAAGAAAGCTGCCAAGAGTCCTCAAAGGGATTCACTGGAATTAACTCTAGAGCCCATGAATTGGAGGAACACGTCTTCATCCATAAACTCTCTTAAAGGGGATGAAGAATCAACAATCTCATCATCGCTAGAATCTGATTGGTTAAGACGCAATAGCAAGGTTGAAATATCTCAGTGGACACCTTCTTCAGATGATCATCACCACAAGAATGTATGGTTAACTCCACAATTAACAACTCCGTCTTGTGTAAAAGTTCCATTGAGTCCGGAAACTCCACAGAGCAGCAGCGATGGACAAGAAGTGAGGGAGATCATAGGGAGATGGAAAATGGCTGCGAGTACTTTCCAGAACACACCTTCCATTATATCGAGAAGAAGATCACCAGCCTCACGGCGCAAACAAGAAAACGACTCACCGTTTCATAGATGTCCTCGGACTCTCCTGTCAAGTGAGGAAGAACATTCAGTTTCAAATTCTTCTTCTACCAGCTCCTTACTCATGAAACGCAACAACACTTGTTCAGGTTTAAAACCCTTGGAGAGGCGCTTGGAGTTTGATTTTATTTGACAAGTGAACATACCTTTTTAAAGGTTTCATACTTGGAATCATCAAGTTTAAGAACTCAGCAGTTTGTTTAATTCTCTTCATGTATTTTTTTATATATTTGATGGAGCAATTTTTCTTCATGGTACATATTTGATGTCTAGTCTAGTTTTCTTATCCACCATACTTTAGGATCCGACGTTTATTTCCTTTATATCCGTTTCATATTTTGTGAAAACGTGTTTTTTCACACTAGTACAAGAAAAAATAATACAATGAAAAATCCTTGCATATTTATCATAATGTTATCTTTTTATGATAAAAACTAGATAAATTCCCTTAGATGGCATTTTTTAGTTTATTTTCACAAAAATAGATTTTAAGGAAGAAAATGACCAAAATAAATTTTATTAAAGGGTAAATATGCATTTATACCAAGGGTTAACTAATCTAGATTTAGAGTTTAGAGTTAAGGAGTAGGGTTTTGGGGATAAGGTTTCCTTTAAAAAAAATAAAAATTAAGAAACTTAAAAGAATTATTTGATAGAATTGCCCAAAAAACTATTGACATCCGATGATAATAATAATAATAATAATAATAATAATAATAATAATAATAATAATAATAATAATAATAATAATAATAAATATCACAAAATATTTATAAGGAAAGACCGTAGCTTATTTCCTTCTTGATAACGTAATTTCTCATCACTTTCCTAAACCCTAATCCTAAGCTAACTGAAAAAAAGGAAAAACAATATCTCTATATAAATACAAACAAGTTCCTTCATTCCTTGCGCAACAAAAAAAACAAGTTTCGAAGCAATACATGTCTCGTGAAAGCCTTCTTCTCTCTGCTGAAAAACCAACGCCTCGTGAAAGGCTTGGTGTCTCTTCTGCTTCAGCGTTAGGGCAAAAGGGTATGACGACTCGTAAACTCGAAATCACGGCCGTATCGGCGGAGGGTCTCCTCATCGGTGGAAAACCGGTAAAGAAAAACGCATTCGTCGCCTTTGACATCGCCGGCAATTATAGCAACCGGGCAATGAGAACGGAGGTCTGTGGGGATTATCCGGTGTGGAAAGAGAACCTAGAGACGGAGTTTTCGTTACCGCCGGAGAAGAAAGAGGGTTTCATGTACGTTAGGGTTTATTGCGAGATCTCCGGCGGGAACGATAAACACGTGGTAACGGCACGTGTGCCGATAAAGGATTTTACGGGAGAATATGCGCCGGAGGGTTTCTTGCAGTGTCTGAGTTACAGATTGTGGGACGATTACGGCAAAAGGAACGGTATTGTCAATTTCTCGGCGAGGATCGTGCCGATTAGTAAGCCCGGTCTGCGTCCCTTTTGGTTAAGGTAGATTTTTAGGTTTGAGATTGGTTTGTTATGGTTTCATCTGGTTTATTTTTCCGGTACTTATACATATTCGATCGGTCTACTGTAACAAATCTGATCACCATTGGTCTAAAAGAACAAAAAAAACAAACAAACTCATTTTAACTAATAAAATCGATACTGTATATGTATATTTGGATTTTCGGTTATTTTTAATTTGGGTAATTATATAATTTTGCTGATATACCATACATAAGGATAAATGATTATTAGTTATAAAAGAAAATAAACATTCTTTAGATATATATTTTTATAAAACTATGCTTTCATTGTTTCTAATGAATCAAAGTAGAAAGTAGAGATGTTAAAGTGTGCCATAACCCGCATAAGATGTCCAAATAGATCAATAACGGGTAAATCTGGACATATATATACAAATTGTAACTAATCAGCATAAACATGAGTCTTTAGCGGTTTAATTATTTGGATGCAGGTTTTTCTGCTTTACATTTCTAAACTAAGAGTTCTGATAGAATATAAAAACAAATAGATACGACCAGATAAGAACCGATTTATATCCGACCTAAAAATATGAATATCAAAAACTATGATTTTATTTGTTCTATTTTATTTATTTTATTTTATAATTTAGTTGTATTGTATTCTTATTAGCAATCTTCATTATTATTTTTGTAAAAAATTAGAGTTCAAAAATGAATAATTTCAATTATTAGTATTTTATTTTCGGTAATTTTACAAAATTTAGATAACTATGACGGATTTCAGCAAAATTTTGTTGGAATTTGAGTATTTCAGATATTTCTTGATCTTAAATACTCGAAGTCGTCGACCCGAACTCAACGGTACGGACTCGAAAATTACATGCATTTTAATTATAGACCAGGACCGATCCGGATGCGAGAGGAACCGATCCAAACCGGAACCAAAAGTTTCTAAATACCTAGTTAGGTTCAAATATTTGTGACCAAAAATATCCGAATCCGAAGACCCAAACCCAACCCGAAAATCTGAACGTTTGGGACCGAAGACCCGAATCAATACTTTTTAATTTTATACATGTCATTTAAACAAAGAAAATTCCATTATTAAATATTTTTAAGTCATATTCATTCTAAATTGATATTTTTTTGAGCAACTCTAAAATGATATTTAAATCATGCAAACGACTACGGCACATTATATTTTGAGCATCATAAATGAAAATCCGCAGGTCGCCGCAAAAACTTTTATGGTTATCCTAATGCAATCTAAGAAAGCAGAATCTGATGAAAGAAGATGTAGCTAGGAATGTAGATCTACATGTTGTAGACTAACACCTCTTTGTTTGATCACAGGTGAATGTGATTAATGTATAACGTTATGAGCATTTTCTTACCACAAAAACAAGGCGTTTATATAAATTAAGTTGCAAATGAATTTGAATTAGGGTTGGGTAGAATAATCGTATCGGAAGAACCAGATTAGACCTGACTCAAAAAGTTGAATTAAATCCAACAAGTTGAATTAAATCCAACCCGGAAGTAATAAGATATCCGAACGAATTCAAAATTTTGGTATATGAAAAATCAGAACCGAACTCAAAATGAAATATTACATTGAGTACCTAAAAATAACGAAATCATAATTATATATTTAAATATATTAATTATTTTAGGTCTATTATCTAAAAATATCTGAATACTTGAAATTTTCAAAAATACAAGAAAAGTATTCAAAGGTATCAAAGAGTATTATACGAAAAATATCCGAAAAATACTCAGGACACAGAAAAGTACCCCTAAATATCTTGTTTTTTCACCCAAATATCCATAACGAACCAATTTTGTGGCAATTTTAGATATTTCATATACAATATTCAAAATTTACAAGTATATTATTTTTATGTTTGAGCAAAGCTTCTTCTTGCTTACAAGTATATTATTACTTGAAACCCGAATATACCCAAACCAAATCCCTAATTTTAAACCGTCACTAATTCCCGGTTCGATTTTTTCTTTAAAAAAATTGTTGACCAAATATCGCAGTACAATGTACATTCAATACCCCCTTTATCGAGGGGAAATAATCATTCAAGCATTAGAATGTATCAGCTGCAAAAACTCCCTTGTATGTATGTGGTGCGTCTATCACTCACAGCTTGGAGTCCAAGATGGGGTTACTAGTCACAGTTTCTTTGAGCAAAGCTTCTTGCTTCAACGATACCACCAGCTGCACAGTCCCATTTACCATACACTCTTTACGCTTTACAAAAAAATGAGAGGTCCATTTTGTATTCAAAATAAATCTTTTATCGAAGATTGATTGATGATTAAAAGGAGCATATGAGAGAACTCCACTAGCTTCTTCAGCTGGTCTCTGAGTATGTGTACTTGAGACTAAGAAGGATACAACAACGTACCTCTCCCTTTCTGTTGAACATTTCTCCAGTTGCTAAACCACGACTTTGAGACGCTGTTAGATTCACCATCTGCATAAGAGCAAAGTTGTTATGTATATTTGTCTCGTCCGGAGATTTTGTTTCTTTGGCAATTACACTCAAATGTTGCGGTTTACTTAATTTGAACATGCAACTCTAAACACAAACCAAATCGATTAATAAGTAGCAGAGATATAAAACCAAACGAATATCAGCTAAACAAGCAACTTGTTCTAATCTAGTGGTTGATGTTCCCGCGGGTTTGATACACTGCAATGTCATCTTCATATTGGGTATATACATACGGTTTATGTCTTTTGATAACAACTCATATCTGTGCTAAGTGTACTACTTTAGGCAATTTGAGTTTCAGAAAATAAGCATTTGAATTTCTATCAGTAAGAGCTATTCCTTAAAAGAAGATGAAATTTTCTTACCACAAAGAGGAGCCAGTCATCAGCTCTTAGAGGTCGGTGGAACCACATCCTGCAAAAGGTAATTAACGAGAGTAATAAATTTACTCTCAAATATTGTTTTCTTAGATTGTAATAATACAGAATTTGGTTATATAATGAATAATGCGAACACAAACACACTTGGCTCGAACCAAAGAAAAGAAAAGCGCTTACGAATGGTCAAGGCTAACAGGAACAGCACTCATGCCCTTTTTACGGTGAGGGTCTGAACTGATAAAGGCGTACATCAAATCTGAAGCAAATGCAACCACACATCTGTGTATGCACAATATAGTCACTTTCCTTAGTTATAATCAACAGATTTTCTGAAACACTGTAGTAGATATTTTCCCCCCCCACAAGTTGCCATTGTCAGTGGCCAAAGATAAATAACTGGTGATACTAACATACCCTTATCGTTGAACTGCTTAGACTGTGTTAAAATAGAGCACTACATTTAAAAGCTTCTAGATCATAAGAGAAGTACCAATTGACAGAGTTGCTCACCGGTGCAAAGCCTGGTCGTCAGAAAGTTCTCCCCTTGCCTTAAACCAATATTTCAATCTGCAAGATGACAAGTTGCCAGTTTTTGCATTAACGTTTAGTAATGGTTTAAGAGTGACACAATATATTAATTGGGTTTATCATGATTTAGACAAATATGTTGACCTTGAAGGAGACTTTCTCTCTTCTGTGGAGTAATTTGGCTCACAAAATCGAATATCTATAGGCAATGGAGCAGTATATTGGGTTGCAACTTTATTTCGGTAATACCTGTAATGAAAAATAAAAACACAATTGAAAAGTGATTCATTCTACTCTAAGGTCTTGGAAGAATGGCTCTGGCAACAAAACCTAGGTATCAGATGGTCAGTCATACGCCGTTGAAGCATTTCATCCCTTGGTACAAGCTGCAGTAGATAGAAATGGCAATAATCACCATTCGTTATAAGCCTCAAAGCAAGGAGAAAATGTTATTTTTACCGTTTCAGGAGGTAGCATATGAGGCATGTTCGACTCCAGGTGATCAAAACCTTGTTGCTCTCTCTGTAATAACCAGAAAAGGTGTTTTATTTGTTGTTATAAAGCTAGTATCTCATGATGATTCATAATGAAAACCTGAAATGATGCAAACAAGGTGAATATGGTTTTTCCTTTCTGTCTTGCATCTACTCTTCGGGTGGCAAAGTTGTTGCCATCGCGTAAGCGGCTAACTTCATATATGATGGGAACTGCAAGAGAACTTTCAGAGGAAAACAGCAATGTGCTTGCTAGCAAAAGCATATTGAGATTAAAGTCCTTACTATTAGTATCTCCAGAAAGAAGGAAATAGGCGTGTAAACTATGGACTAACTTCATAAATTCAACAGTTTTTGAGGCTGCGGCAAGTCCCTGCCAATGTGTAGGTTGTTTGTGTAAACAATGAATACTAGTCATGTCTATAGATAGCCGCACATAAACAAAGCATAGGTGATGTAGTCTAATTAAATTACCTGTGCAACAAATTGCCCTCCGAAAACCTTTCCAAGGGCTGGGGCATTGGGTAGAGTGAACCCCCTGAATACATTCAACTACAAGAAAGAAATATGTAATATAAAAATATATGTAGAAAAGTGAGAGAGAATGGTAAAAGGTGAAAGCGCAGTTGGGGGTACATCTAATGGATCCATATACAAAATGCGTTCCAGGAGAGAGCGTTGGTTATCTAAATCACAGATTGGCTTTGTCTCAAGCAAATGACAATGATCACAAGTCAAGAGTAGGCAGGTAAGCTGAGGCATAAAAAAACAGTACTCAATGATGCATACCAAAGCAGCAGTTTTGTATAAAGAAGAAATAAAAAAAAATACCTGTGAGACAGCAACAACATCTACTGCATAAACATTCCCAAAAATGCCTGTGTAGGATACAAAAAAAGGAACAATGAGCACTAAGTAAAGAGACAGGTCAGTAATGAAACAATCATCATCCTCTCACCACGGCCGAAGTAATCAAATGGTTTCAAGAAAAACTCTGAACAGTTCTCTTCTCCGACAGGTCCTAGAACCTGAGCCTGAAAACAAAACATAACAAGTTGCAATTGTCTTTTATCTTCATATGAGTCACACAAAGTAACAATCCAAACCTGTCCTTCCAAGATAAAATAGACTCCCTCCATCTCCTCCTCATCTCTACCAACTACATAATCCCCTCTCTCTGCATATAACAGAGAACCATTAATCAAATTGATGATTGAAATCAGAGAGTCTTAGAGATCACACTGACCGTAACGCTTGAAGACAAGGACTTGGGCGATTTTCTTCAGAGAAGAAGAAGTTAACCGATGCAACAAGGGTACCTTCTCAAGGAACTCCACTACTGTAAAAACCAAACTTCACTTTCCTCTCTTATCGACGAGTAATGAGATCTGTGAGATACTAACCTGATGATGATGATTCAGTTTTCATGGAGACGTTGAATAATAACTACAAAGTCAAATCAATCGTCGGACCTATGGATATGGATTTAGTAAGGACGTAATTATCGTCTACCCTTGGGTGCATTGTACATTAGTGTAGATAAACGTGTTAATCATGTCGTGGTCGCAAAGTGGCAAAATGGACTACTTTCATGGGCCCTAAGTCTCAAAGCCCATCTACAAAATATTCCAGAATTTAATTATGGGATGAGGAGGAAGATAGTGTATGTTTTGATGTTCATCAAAAATTAAAAGTGTATCTTTTGGTTTGATACTAGTTTGATAACTGTACGATTGTATTCGTTAATTAGGAATTAAAAATATTATTACTATATTTGTAATTTTTAGCAAAAAAAAATATATTTTGTATGAAAATTTTGCAAGAATGTCATCATCTAAAATACCAGTGGTTTGTATGTGATTCACACGAGTGTTGTTTATTAAATTGTTGGTTTGTGTATATTTCTGCATTGTTATTAGGCTTTGGTGATTGGTTTTTGATTCAATTTTGGTTTGTTATTTCATTTCCGGTTTTCTGTTGTAGAGATATAAGAATCTTTGGTTATTAATGAAATTTTGTTTGGATTTGGTTCAGTTATTTTGGTTTATTGTTCTGTTTGGATAACAAAGTAGGGATAGTATCTGATAAATTCCAGTCCCAATAAATTCCGGTTAGGATTTTGGATAACAATGTTTTTATCGTTATCTAGGGATTTTGTGTGTTTTATTTATTTGTTTTCTAAATGATGATGTTCGTTGTTATATTCGATGGTTGGTTGTCGTGGTCACATGTGCGTTAATGGGAGGGAGAGGGCGTAAACAGTCCATCTAGCTGTATATTTCGTAGTTGATTTTTTGTTTGTGTTATATTTGGTGTTTGTAGTTAATTTTGGTAGAAGTGTATTTTCCTTTACGTATTTGTGGACTAAACAGTCCATCTAACAGTATATTTCGTAGTTAGGTTTTCGTTCGTGTTATAATTGTTGTTTGCAGTTAAATTTGGTAGAAGTGTATTTTCCTTTACGTATTTGTGGACTATAGTTGTAACGGCCCTGGCCCGATGAACCTTATCAGATACCATAACCCAAACCTTTTCGTTCAAGAAAAACTCTTATTAAAACTCAAATTGTCTTACATAAAACCGAACTCAACTAAAAACTGAAATGTCAAATGAAAACTTAAGGGAAAAATGTTTAAAAAGAAAGGAGTCATAAATGAAAGACTCGAGAAAACACTTGCACCATACGGACATCTACTCCCGCTCTCTCTCGGCCATACCTGTAAAAAGAGGAGATGAGTACAGAATACTCAGTGAGGGCAGGTTCTCGGAACCCACGATCTCAACTCAGGAAGAGCAATCAATCCCAAGTCATGAGCTAATAAGATCTATTACACAGAAACCCAACTACCCGACCATGAGGTAAAGACCCTACAATGCACGTTTTTATATCCCGCCTCTCGCAGTTGGCACACGTTCTTATCATCAGTGGGTAGCTCCTACTAGGCTTCTACCCCATATTCTTGTGGATTGGCCACATCTCCTATGGGTGCTTCCATTTTCTTGTGGATTCGCCACATCTCCTATGGATATCTAGCATGGAACTACTGCCACACATACTTTCCTTAGACTCTCTATATGATCCCTTATTCATACTTATACTTACATCTTTCACTTATCATTCACGTCACTTCTCAACATCTTATCATCAGTTTCTTGACCGCCCTAACATGCCTACGTTCTTATCACTTCATCACGTATTATCATCTAAACAAGATCAATCACATATCACATCACACATACACACAAGATCTAGATCTGATTAACAAAGGACTAAGTCCCATTGGTTACTCAACATGAGGCAAGTTCACAGCCAAGTCCTCACCTTAGCTTTTTGCAGAAGTAGATCTGGATCTAGATTTGGGAATCAGTCACTTCTCGAGATCTGGTTTAAGAGTCGGATTCACACAAGAGAGAGATGGGTTTAGGATCTGTCATTTCCAATGACTTAGAGCTAGAGATCATAGTCTTACCTTAGGGTTCAGATCTCAGTTGCTTGCACGAAGCGGAATCAAGGAGGCGGCGGCTAGGGGTTCGGTTGCGGCGGCTAGGGCTTCGCGGAGGCGGCGGCTTGAGGCGGCGGCGGCGGGGTTCTGCTCGGGCAGGGCTTCGCTTGCTGTCTCTCTTGTGGCTGAACCCTAGGGGGACTTCTCCTTTTATAAGCAATGGGAGGGGTTATGTCTAGGGTTTCCTCTTCTTGGACCTCCTGCACTTGAGTTTCTTTTTGGGCCTGGCCCGGGATGTTACAATTCTCCCCCACTAGAAAAGGATTCGTCCCCGAATTCTGGACCTCATCCCGATCCCATTCCGCGTTTCCAAATATCCCGGGGTAGTTAGCCTTCACATGCGACTCATGTTCCCACACATCCCCGTGGATTCCATCCCTCTCCCAACGTACGAGCACCATCTTTTCCTTTCGTCCCCGGTTATTCACTTCCTTTTCCTCCACAATCTTTATTGGTTTGCTAACCAAGGTGAAGTTACGTTGCGCATCCGTAGGCGGGTGCGGCAAGATCAGCTCAGGCTCCCTTATAACCTTCCGTAGCACGGAGATGTGAAACACGTCATGGAAATCTGATAATTCCGGCGGCAGTACCAGCCGATACGCGACTACACCGATCCTGTCCTTTATCACGTATGGGCCCATGTATTTGGGTCTCAACTTTTTCAACTTTCGGTTTGGGTCATTCCCTCGAAAGGTTCTCATTTTCAAGTACACCTCGTCCCCTACTGCAAACTCTAGTTTCTTCCGGTGTTTGTCGGCGTAACTCTTCTGGCGATTGTGTGCTGTTTTCAATCTGTCTCTGAGGAGTTCTACCTGCTTGATCGTTTCTCCAACTAATTCAGGAGTCATATCTCGTTCCTCTCCCACTTCGGTCCAACATAAGGGGGTCCTACAGGGTCGCCCATACAACGCTTCATACGGGGACATTTCAATGCTCGCATGGTAGCTGTTGTTATATGAGAACTCCATCAATGGTAGATATTCGCTCCATTTATCTCCCCATTCCAAAACACTCGCCCTCAACATATCTTCAAGTGTTTGGATGGTCCTCTCGGATTGTCCATCCGTCTGTGGGTGGTACGCAGTGCTAAACCGCCGCAGCTATCGTTTTCATCTGGAGATATGCTAGTTCTTTCCCCAGACATATCCTTGGTCCGGCGTTAAACGCCACGAATCTATACTGATTGTGGTTCAGGAATTTCCCATCGTCCGGCGAGATCCACCTCTCCGGCTTGAATTCCAGGCAATCCTCTCCCCACGTTGTCTTCATCCTCCCCGACGCGTATATCGAATATGTCACCGACGATCCCGCCGGTACGAAGGTTCCGTCCGGCATAATATCGTCGTTCACGACGTGCTTCGAGTCCTCCGGCACCGATGGGTAAAGCCTGAGCGTCTCCGAGAGCGCCGCCTTGAGGTAAACCAATCGATCCACCTCATCGAATCCTAAGGGCTCCTCCGTCCACGACGAGACGCGGTTCCACGCGTCTCGATCAGAACGGAGCATATCTCGCGCACGATCTTATTCTCCACCGTTGGATGCGTCGTGACGAGCCAGAAAAACCAGCTCAGTGCTACTGATGACGTGTCACGACCAGCTAGTATGAAATTAAGCGCCACGTGCCGCAGGAAACCCTCGCTGTAAGACTGACCTTTCTGATCTTTCTTCTTCATAAAACGGGAGAGGAGATCGTCGTGTCCTTGGACCCCACTCTCTTGCTGACTCAGCAGTTCTTGCTTACGTGTATTAATGACTGCATCTAAATACCCATCAATCTCTCCCAAGCTCCGGTTCAAGCTGACTTCTAAGCCGAGCCCCAGCCATTTCTTGAGCTTCCACAGGAATTCCGGCAGAATAAACCGCTGCAGAGAAGCTTCGGTGGCTCGGTCAAAAGCCGAAGCGAATCCATTCTCGGGAAGTCCTGGCGCACAGGTTCGAGTGTCCTTTCTAAACGCTAAACCGCAAATGTTGTCGAATGTGAGGCGTAGAACCAAGTCTTGGAGGTCGACCGGCTCGCATTTGATCTGAGCCGTTTCAAGAATCGGACAGAACCTGAGCTTGATTCCCCGGTTTACCCACCTACCCATGGCTTGCCTCAGCGTCCTGCAAATTATTTAGCCAGCAGTTCATATTAATATACCGAACCAAACCAGCAAAATAAAACCGGATGATTGAATTAAGAAAATTAGTGTGCCTAAATTAATTACTTCCACAATTTTAAAAATCTACCTGGTGGTAAATTCAAGAGCGGCGGTTTTGCCCTGGAAGAGCCAGGTGTCGCCGTCAGCGTTGAAGATTCCTTGGCCGAGGAAGTCATGGAAAACGGCTTGCCACGCGGGACCTTTAGGATAGTTATCGAAGCGGGTCTTGAGCATGTGTTCAATGTTCTTGGGGTCGCAAGTGACCGTCACGAGACCTTGCTTCTTGGCCAAGAAAGGCACTGCACAGATACATGTCTGATACGTACCGCCACACGCACGGAGGTTCTCAGTGATCCAGTCATGCATACGGTCACGCTGCTCGATCAGACCCGGAAGACTGCCCAATATCGGCCAGACACGTGGACCCTTTAGCCACCGTGAGATCCGCTTGAACCATAGCCAGTAAGCTGCAGCGATCGCTACAAGCAGCATCGTATTGGATACATCCATATCTGAGGTCAACTTGATTTTCCTCTCTCTCGAAATAGTAATTGGAGGTTGTGATTGATTAATATGGAAATGAAATGGTTGTTTCTTTTTCCAGGAAAGTTAAGGAATTTGAATGGTGTTTCCGAAACTAGAGTTTGAGATTAAATCAAAGTTTAATACAAAAGGATTTGGTTTTCTTGGGAAAATATATATAGAGAGAAGACGGCATTAAGAAGAAAAAACAAGTGGAGGAAAATAAAAACTGTTACTGCTAGCCATCAGAAGCAGCAACCCTCATTAATGGAGACTGTTGAGAGAGTGTATACTAATTGAATGGGATTTGAAAATTTGGCTAAGTTTCTATCAGTGCAAACAATTCGTTTGGAGATAAATTAAAGAATGTTCAGATTCTGAAGTCGAGGATTTAGTAAATTGTGAGAGTACTGTATATGGGAGAGGGCAAGTGGAAGAAGATAGTAGCACCATTTAGTGATAAAACCATTAAATGACTCAGTTATTTATCTCATTTATATTACCATATATTATATAGTATTATAGATTGTGTGTCTATCTATGTGTGCTAGATTAAATGAGATTAGTTGAGAACCGAAGGACAGAAAAAGATGGAAAGAATAGAAGAATTAGGGGAAAGAAAAAAAAAAGGTTTTTTGCAAAAGTGACTCAAAACTTGGAGTCAAACAGAAAACTAACATTTTCTTTTGACTCTTTTTTTTTGAGATTTTAACCCCACACCTGCATTTTATCTACGAAAATGCCATTAACATTTTTTTTTTTTTTCGAAAATGGCTTCTTTACTGTCTCAACCTCATCTTCTTCAAGTATTTACAATATTGCCACTGCAATGAATCGTGGCAACAACCTTGTACGAACTGTTTGGAGCTTTTAATGCCCTTTAATGCACGTAAATCTCTTTACACTCTCTCTGTTTCAATTGTTATGAACTAAAAACAACATTTCTTTCACTTTCTCTCTATATTCATCCAAAAAACTCAAGCTTTTGATTCAAAATATGGGCTATGGTTGACAGAGCCATATTTCTTTCGTTTTGACTTACGGTTGCTTTCGTTTGAGGTTCTGGGTGGTTGGAGAAGACCCTGTGTGCAAACGAAGTCATCTCACCTAGTTTAAGGTACGAATTTGAATTTTTTTTCAAGATCTGTTCGCGTAGAAGACTTACTAGTAAGTCATCTGTATGTAGAAGACTTACTGATGAGTCTTCTGGTCAAACAGACGACTTAAATTAAGTCGTCCAGCTTTGTTTGTTAAAAAAAAACGCTCCAGACGACTTATATATACGTCGTCTACGAGAAACGGGCTAGTTTTGCATTTGACCGAATCGTGTCAGATCTTTGACTATTTCTGGACGACTTATAATTCAGTCGTCTCTGGGAAAGTTAAAATTTCAATATTTTATGAAAACTTGACGACTTACGTGTAAGTCGTCCTAGGTTAGTTTTGTAATTGAAAAATAAAACTTCATAATTTAACTTTAACCAGACGACTTAATATAAAGTCGTCCCTCCAGAAGACTTAATTTAAAGTCGTCCGGGGAAAGCAAAGTCGTCCAGAATTTTTCCCAATTTTCTGGTCAAACCTTGCTTATCCCGGACGACCTTAAATTAAGTCAGACAACCTTCTACTAAGTCGTCCAGTGTATTTTATTTTTAGACGACCTTCTACTA
>NC_027749.1:27798283-27809532 GCF_000695525.1 Brassica oleracea var. oleracea | reverse complement strand
ACTTATTTTCAAGTCGTCTAAACAGACGACTTGCGAGGGGTAGAAACGTAAAAAAAATTCCGTTTTCTTGTTTGGTCACAAGGGGATAGTTGTAATTTCAATAGCCTTTTAGGTTACTTTTGCCTTTGACCCAAGTTGGGGTATTGTTTTGGGTTTGACTCCAAGTTTTGAGTCACACTTGGCAATTCTCCCAAAAAAAAATCTTTTTATTTTTTTACTATTTCACATGTAATAAGCGTAAGAACTAAGAAGAGATCAACAAATGTGTAGTTAGGTAATGACGTTAGGGTTTGCATGATATAACTAATGTATATGGTTACGTCGTGTACCAATAGCACATTTTAGGTCTGACTTTATAAGTGATCGTAAACCAACGATCACGGTTTGTTGAAAGCTGATGATTTGGTACCCCTTAATTAATTTGATTTCGTTAAGGCTATAATCTTGTAATAGAAAAAAGAAGACGTGATTTTTAATCGAGAAAAAGACAAAAATAGCACTAAATCAAGTTTTTGTTCCCAAACTAGCACTCAAGGTCAAAAGTCACAAAAATAGCACTTAATGTTTTATCAAAAGTCACAAACTTAGGGTTTAGAGTTAAAGGGTGGGTTTAGGATTTAGGGTTTAGGGTTTAGGGTTTAGAGTTTAGGGTTTAGAGTTTAGGGTTTAGAGTTTAGGGTTTAGAGTTTAGGGTTTAGAGTTTAGGGTTTAGAGTTTAGGGTTTAGAGTTTAGGGTTTAGAGTTTAGGGTTTAGAGTTTAGGGTTTAGAGTTTAGGGTTTAGAGTTTAGGGTTTAGAGTTTAGGGTTTAGAGTTTAGGGTTTAGAGTTTAGGGTTTAGAGTTTAGGGTTTAGAGTTTAGGGTTTAGAGTTTAGGGTTTAGAGTTTAGAGTTTAGGGTTTAGGGTTTAGAGTTGAGAAATGAGGTTTTGGGGATAAGATTTCAAATTTTGAAAAATAAAAAAATTAAAATTTTCAAAGGATAAACTTAGAAAGGTGCTATTTTGGTCATTTTAGTTTTTGAGTGCTATTTATGTGATATAAACTTAGAAATGTGCTATTTTGGAGATTTGCCCTTTTTAATTTTCTCGCTTGGTTTATCAGCTTTCTTTTATTTTCGGGGATTTGGTAAGCAGCTCGTGACTCTTTTATCTAATTTGCTTCTTTTTCTTTGATTCAATGGCGAGGAAATTGTTAGAGTGAATTGATTAACCCCACAAGAAAGATATACATTTTCTTGTGTATTTGGTTGAGTGTCTTGAGACCTTTTTGGCCTACCCGACTACATTTATCAATACACAAGGTTTTTTTTTTTTTTTTACTTTTTTTATTTGTTGGATTTTTGTTCCACTTAAGTCTTAACTGTGATACTACACAAAGCTTGCAAGGATACGACACCTCGCCAGAGCCAAAAACCGGCGTGGTAAGTGTTACCACCCAGAGCTAAATCAAAGAAACACAACGATTACATAACTTAATATAAAACACGGTACAAAAGGAGCACTAGAACTTTTGAAGAATATAACATCACAACATAAATGTGAAGCAAGACAAATTCAGAAGTCATATTGAATAAGAAAACATTGATGGTCGATGTAGATTTATTGATAAACGAGAAGAGTTCCAAGAAAAGTTCCAACAAGGAGAACAAAGAGCAACCGTCACTCAGAAACAAGCTTCAATTGTTGAAAGCCGCGAAAAATGGATCTCCACCCAAGTAGCCGAAGAAGAACATGGTTAATATTCAACTACTCAAGACCGAAGGTGATTGAGCTAATGATCCACAATCCCTTGCAAAGAAATTTAGAAAACATGTAAGTTAAAAACCAAGGAATAGCACAACTTCAAAGCACCGATACTTTGCACTGAACAAATTACCACCAAATCCAACTATTGAGCGACGACACCTTACTTAAGAAAAGGTCTGATAAGCGACTTAACGCTATAGAGGACATGATAAAGAATCAAAAGCTCCAACCTGATTTCTTCAAATGAAGACCCAATGAAACACCCAAACATCACTGCCTCATGACCAACCAGCTCCAAAAGCTCCAAGAAGGGACGTGAGTTGGGGGGGGGGGTCGTTAGACAGCAACGGCCTTAAAATAGAAATCCTTCGAGGTTTTTGAAGCGGCCGAAGCGGGAATTGACAGTCCATGTGCTCGGGAAAGAGCTAACCGTAGCAGTCTAAGGCCGAGATGAAAGGATGAATTGAGACGGTATTTTGTAAATATGTAATTATCTTTAAGAAATTCACGAATTAAGAATGTTGTAATATACTTTTTCCATAACTTCTCATACCATACCAACCCACGGTTCAGGCTAAATCCTGAAGAAAACTAGAAAGCGCTGTTTGATGAGCCTGTGTCTCTTTCTCGGCCCCTGGCTACTATACGCAACATAAGCATTCTAGCTTTGTTGAGTGGTCTCAGTTGGAGATGGGATTGCACAAGTTTATGGATTGAACGAGATTCAAGCTGGGGAAATGGTTCTTTTTGCCAATAACCTTAGTCCATTCCCATTTTGGGCGGTACCAATCTACTAATTCTTTGATTCCAGTTATTAAGAGAGATATTTAACTAAGAAATAGATTCTAAAAGCTAAAAAAGGTATCCTGAGCGATTATTCATTCTTAGATGGATCTGGAGACATGGATTCATCATTCCTTTTTTTTGGCTTAAAGATTCTTCATTCATTTATTACGATTTTTTTTTTTGTTCTCAGACTTCTAAACTCTGGTACTCTAGACTGCAATAACTACTTTTTTTTTTTGCTAAATGCAATAACTACATTTGATTCTTTTTCTCCATATATTGCAGCACATTGACTTTGTAAACTGCGAACAAATGAACAAATGAACAAATGAACAAGTGTGTGTGTAAGTATAACAGAACGGAACAACTTGAGAGATGTCAGACAACGAGTAGATGGCCTGCCAACTTCAGTATGCAAAATGCATTTATCACTCAGCGTTGACTCTCTCTATTTTTCTTTCTCAGTGAGATAACTATGCCAATAATTATTTTATGGAGTACATTATATACAAATGCCAATAACTCAAATGAAGAAATCAGTGACGCATTTAATTTTCGGTGCTAATTGCCTCCCAACCTGATTTTTCGAAAGCATTTACTAGGGCAGTTGACTTATTTTCTTTTGACAAGGTTACAAACCCCGGAATGGAAAATATCTGAAGAAATATTACAAAAAAGTCTAAGTCAACGAATGAAAAAGTTACTCTACTAGAATAATACTCCTCCGTAGGTAGATCGATATAAAATTCTCAAATCGTTGAATTAGTTTTATAATATTTTTTGTTTACGATAGTTGTTGTTTCAAAATATAATTTCTCATATTTAGAGGTAAATATTACTCTTATTAAATGCGACTAATTATATTAGATATGTTTATTTTATAATTGGTTGAATTATTTTTAATTTATAGAAAAAATGATTGTTATATATCTGAAGTATTAACCACCACATGGCTAGCCACAGTGACAGATCTAAAAATGCTTTTAGTCGAGAGTACAATACCAAAAACAAAACAAAAGAATTATGAACTGCGGGCACTTGTTTAGTTTATTCGCTTATCTAAGTAGGGGTGTCAATTCGGACTGGTCCGGTCCGGCCTGGCCTAAACCTGCTAACCCGTAAATATTTGAACTCAGCCCGGTTTTATCCAAAAATATTTTGGACCTAAAATTTAAAACCCGACACGACTCTTATAGGGCTATATGGCTTTTCAGGCTTTTTGGGGCTTTTCAAAAAAATAGATTTTCATTGTGACTTCAATCGTTTTAATACATGTGAATTTTCATTAACAATAATTTTTTTTTTTGTTTAAAATATAAAGTGAGTTTAAACTTTTCTTCTTTATCAAATATGTTTTACTTTTTCGTATGCTTTAAAAAAATATTATAAACAAACTAAATTTAATAAGATTTAAATAATTAAATATAAATTAAAACTAAACATATAAGAGAACAAAATTTATGATATGGTGAAACGTTTCATACTTTGTAATTTGAAATAAAAAAAATGTTGTACATGAAAGAAAGGTACATATTGCAAAAATTAAAATGAGAAACTTGTAATTATCACAGCAAAGTGTATTAACAAATTTTATATTTGCTTTATTAGAGTTTGGATTAAAATGTTAAATAATATGTCAATACTAATAATTGTTTTGATTGTAAGAACAATAATATTTAAGCTAAAGTATAAAATTTCGGGTTTTCAATCCGGCTCTAGCCCAAACGGGCTTAGACCCAAATGGGCTTACCCCGAAAGGTCCAATTTATTTTTTGAACTTATAAAACTAAAGCCAAACCTGGTAATTTTTAGGGCTGGGACAGCGGGCTTCGACCTAATTGACATGTCTAGATCTAAGAACAATTAAACAAGTTAGCATATGTTCTTAACAAAAAAAATAAAAAAGAATAGGGAGCACGTGCCCCAGTATCGGTAAGGGTATATCCGCCTCTGGCTAGCCATGCAGTTTAAACTAATGTATATCTAGGTACACAAAGTATATATTATGCATGACAACATTCTTAAATTTTGTGATGTTAACATCACAAATTTAATATTATTAATCAAAAAAATGACGTTATTGTTTTTTTCAGACGTTTGAGACGTTAACTCCGTTTAGTTCTCTCATTCATCAATTAAAATCTGACTCACCACATTGTAATTTAAATAACTTCTCTGATTTTTTCTTTTATTGTGATGAGTCAAATTTTAGTTATATTTTGGTCGGGTGAGTCAGATTTTAATTGATCAACGGGAGAACTAAACTTAGTTAATGTCTCTGAATTTATATCACTTTTTGGATTAATAAAATTAAGTTCGTGATTGAAACTACATAATATCATTAAATTGAGGGATATTGATTGTCATGCATAACATATACTTTGTGTAACTAAATAAAATAATTTAATTGGTATGGCTAATAATGTGGTGGTCAATATTTCATGTAGTCAACAATTATTTATCATAATTTGTACCTTTAGTTATATTTCCTAAATATATTATATTTATGTTCTTAGCCATAACATTTTATTTTGTGACATGGATATACAATTATTTTGAGGCAAATAATGTTTTTTCATTAAGATGTCAACTATTAAAATACAAACGTACGCAATTTTGGTTAAAACTGAGGTTATATCATGTTGTTTCGGAAGTAGAGGCGCTTAACTGGGCAATGGAATGTATGAAGAATTTACGGCAGTTTAGGGTCACGTTTTCAACAGATTGTTCTTAATTGGTGAAGATAATTTCGAAACCATAAGAATGGCCAGCGTTTGCAAATTCTTTAGAAGATATCAAGATCCTGAGAAGAAGCTCCACTCCTCCGAGCTTATTCATATACTAAGAACAATGAATTCAAAGCTAGACAGTCTTACACGCAGTTTAGAAAACAAACGTCTTTTGTCGTCCATATAAATGCAGAATTACCAATATGGTTTACAAAGTCTTAGTGAGTCTGTTTATGTTGATGACAGGAAAAAAATCATGTTGTTTCATCAATAAAATTCATGATTTTGTACTTTTATAAAAAGTGTACTCTTCACATTTCTATATATATGTTGACCGACTAGTTTTATAAAAATTAAGAAAATATTTAAATTTTTAATTTTATTTTTATTTTGTTTCAATAATATTTATTATTTTAAGCAATTTATTTGATGTCCCATTTAAATCTATTAGTAGTGCGACTGTAATGGAAAAATAGACACGTAACGCCAATATAACTTTTGTGAGGACATAACTCAATTGTTTGATATAATACCATTGTTAAGATTTTGTGTATACAAATTCTTTTGATAAATTGTTTAAACTACCACATTATTAATATCATTTTTCATGTTTACATTTACCTTTAATTTTAAAGAGATGTAGACACTTATATCCCTAGCACTACAAGGAAACATGTATTTTCTGACTACGAAATCAGTAGCTAATGACTCGTAAACTTACGCTTTTGCGACTGATTTGCAACTGATGCACGCAGTCGCAAATCATAGTGTCGCAAAAATTATTAGTTGTAAATCAGTCGTAATTTTTGCGATTACTGTTGCCTACTTACGCTTTTGCGACTGATTTGCGACTACTTACTCTATAACCAAGATTGCCATCTCAGTCATTAGTTTCATTTTAATCTAAGGATCAAAAATTCTTTGGTCAAAAATTATTTGGTTATAGAGTAAGTACTCATAAATCAGTCGCTAATTAGCGACTAGTTTGCGACCACTGTTGCCGACCAAAGTGGATAGTCGCAAAACAATTGCTAATGTTGGCGACTGTTTTGCAACTGATTCATTTAGTCGTAAAACAATCGCTAAATAATAGCAACTCTGTCATAATATTTTGTGACTAAATAATATGGAACATGCAGTCGGTAATTTGATATTTTATTGTAGTGTAGGATTAACTAATCTAGATTTAAGGTTCAAATTTAAGGGGTGCGGTTTTGGAGAGTAGCGTTTAAAACTTTTAAAATTAAATAAATAAAATTTTAAAATAAAAATTTAAAAATAATTTTTGAATTTCAATATAAATTTTGAAAAAACATTTTGAAGAAAAATAATTATAAAAATTATAAAAAGCTCAAATTTAAAAACTTATATCTGAAACTATTATTTTTTTTCTTTTTTTATGATTTACTTTAATAAATATTTTTATTTTATCTATAAATCAAGGGTAAAAAGTTCTCTTCTTTCTTTAATGAAACCTCATACTTCAGATATTTATAAAAATGTACATCTAATGAAAGTAAACATGAATAATGGTAAAAAAATGGTGTAAAAGCAGAATTCCCCCAATTTGTTTTGATACGTAATTTGATTATTTAATGAATCGATAAATTTAATTAAACTTTAAATATTTAACTATTAACAAAAATTTGATTTGATTAGTTTGCTTTGTATTTGTTAATGAACACTTGCAATTAATTTTGATTATATATATACAAAATTGATATATAAGTTGATGTAAAATATATTTGTAATTATATTTCATTTATTTTATTAATTTGATATATATATATATATTAATTTTGATATATGATTTATCAGTTACTAATATATTTCAAAATTTTGCTAAAAACAAATATATATATATATAGAAATTTACTTTAATGATTATATAAGAGTTATTATTCTTTACCATATTTAGAAAACCTTGCCAAGAAATAGAAATCCTTATAAAAGAAATTATATATGTCACAATGCTATGTCATCTATATTATTAAAAGTGAAGCACATTTGAAATTGTTTTGGAAACATGGATATTAGTATAAATAAGAATTGTTTGGAAACATGGATAACAATATAAAAAAAGTATAGTGTCATTTATTAATTTCATTAATTTTATTAACTTAACAGTACATCAAATCATTAATTATATTTTTCTTAAAAATACATTTTATATTACCATAAAAGTAATAATGCAGATTTTTATTTATTAGTTAATGAATATTAACTTTGTGCAAATTATAAAAATCAAAAATGTAAAATAACCGGGGTTTTTTATATGGTTAATAGTTTGGTTTAATCTGTTTTACTAAAACTTTTTTTTATCTTAGTTCCAATCGGTGACAAATTTCGTAGTCAAACACATAATTCAAATAAATAGTATATGTGAACAAAATAATAACTTAAATCAAAATAATTAAAATGTATTACATTATTGTAATTTAATGTTTCACTCCATATAATTATTGTGCTAAATAAAAAATAGTCAAAAATATAGAAAGAGTTTTTATTTATTTATTTATAGAATCAGTTAGGTATATACATTTGAGTATTCATTGAGGAACAAGTTATTTTTTTTTGGATCAACTTTTTTGGGGCTTTTAAATTAGTGGGGTTCGAGTTGGGTCCTCCCGAGTCTGAATGATTTTGATTCTGATGTGTAGAAACATAAAAATATCTAAATAACCAATGTACGTGAAACATGCTCGAATATTTGTACCAAAAATAATCTTATTACCCGATTCAGTCCGGGTATTTTGAATACAATTAGTTTTATGGCAAAAATTCTAAAATATAAAACACTAATCGTGAAAAAATAATATCAATTTATGAAAAATGTAAAATTAATATCTGTGCGGGTGTGCGGGTCAAGCTCTAGCATTTTTTAAAAGCCATGTCATCTTTTTTTTTTTATAAGGATTGTGGTGATTACACATATACAAATCACTTCGCAAATAATATTCATGATATATATATATATATATATATTGATGTCATATTTGTAGTTCTATTGGAAAGCATTCACCATTAAATATATGTAGTATCTTGGTGTTACTTTGGAATACCATATGTTTTGGATGGTATAATAGAGACTAGTTTACATTTTTATAAAAAATAATGTTATTTATATCATTATATTTTAATATATAATTTCTTGTTGGTTTTAGTTAAATTATGTGTAAACTCGTAAAAATCAACATGTTAATCAACTTAGTGAACCGATAAATTTGAATAAAATTTAAACATTTAACTATCAACAAAAGTTTGATTTGATTAGTATTGCTATATTTTTGTATTTATTAATGAACACTTACAATTAATTTTGATTATATATATACAAAATATGATATATTTGTTGATGTAAGCAAAAATTGTACTTATATTTCATTTATAACCAAGATTGCCATCTCAAAAATTCTTTTTGACCAAAGAATGTTTGACCTTAAGATTAAAATGAAGCTAATGGCTGAGATGGCAATCTTTGTTATAGAATAAGTAGTCGCAAATCAGTCGTTAATTAGCGACTAGTTTGCGACCACTGGTGCCGACCAAAGTGGAGAGTCGCAAAATAGACTCTAATTTTGGCGACTGTTTTGCAACTGATTCATTTAGTCGTAAAACAATCGCTAAATAATAGCAATTCAGTCGTAAAATTTTGTGACTGCATAATATGGAACATGCAGTCGGCAATTTGATATTTTCTTGTAGTGTAGGATTAACTAATCTGGATTTATGGTTCAAATTTGAGGAGTGTGGTTTTGGAGGGTAGCGTTTAAAACTTTTAAAAATAAATAAAAAAATTTTAAAAAAAAATTTAAAAATAATTTTTGAATTTCAATATAAATTTTGAAAAAATATTTTGAAGAAAAAATAATTCTAAGAATTATAAGAGTTCAAATTTAAAAACTTATATCTGAAACTATTAATTTATTTCTTTTTTATTATTTATTTTAATAAATATTTGTATTTTATCTATAAATCAAGGGTAGAAATGTCTTTTCTTTATTTAATGAAACATTATATTTTAGGTATTTATGAAAAAGTCCATCAAATGAAAATAAACATGAATAATGGTAAAAAAAATGGTGTAGAAGCAGAATTTCCCCAATTCTTTTTTGATACGTAGTTTGATTATTAAATGAACCGATAAATTTAAATAAACTTTAAATATTTAACTATTAACAAAAATTTGATTTGATTAGTATTGCTATATTTTTATATTTGTTAATGAACGCTTGCAATTAATTTTGATTATATATATACAGAATATGATATATAAGTTGATGTAAAAAATATTTGTACTTATATTTCATTTATTTTATTCATTTGATATATATATATATATATATATATATTTTGATATATGATTTATCAGTTACTAATATATTTCAAATTTTTTGCTAAAAACAAAAATTTATATAGAAATTTTCCTTTAATGATGATATAAGAGTTATTATTCATTACCAAATTTAGAAAACCTTGCGCAGAAATAGAAATCCTTATAAAAGAAATTATATATGTCACAATGCTACGTCATCTATATTATTAAAGCTGAAGTACATTTGAATTTTTTTTTGGAAACATGAATATTATTATAAACAAGAATTGTCTGGAAACGTGGATAACAATAAAAAAAAAATATATATAGTTTCATTTTATTAATTTCATTAATTATATAAACTTTTGTATTTTTCTCAAAAATACATTTTATATTACCATAAAAGTAACAATGCAGATTTTTATTTAGGGAAATTGCCACAAATACCACGTTCATAGTACCACTTTTCATGTCTACACTAATTATTTTAACCTCACTTTTAATGAAGGGAAAAAACACTTATACCCCTAGGGTTAACTAATCTAGTGATATACCATGGATTTGACTCATTTTCATCCATGGTATATAAGTGTTTTACTATCTATATATTATATATTCTATCATATTAGGTATGTTTTCAGGTTCAGGAGTATCTTGGAGTAAAGTGATGATTATGGAGCATTCAGGAGCTTAAAAGAGATTTCATCCGAGCTGACCATTAGAGGTCGATATGCAGAAGAAGCAATCGACCGATGCACATCCAGTGCCGTCGATCGATACAGAAGAGAATCCTCGACGATTGAAGATTATGATTGATCGATGTACATCATGTACCATCGATCGATGTTGAGACGCGAAACACACGACTTAGTTCCAGCCGACTTTAAACCCAAGGATTCACCAAATTACAAGATTACCCCTGACGAGTTTTTAACCTAATAGTTATATACTTGCCTAAGTGGTAGGAGGCAAAGAGAGCTTTAACCATCATTGTATTCTTACTTTCAGCAAGAGAGAGAGAGAGAGAGAGAGAGAGTTTTAGGAGAGAAGATCATAGAGAGATTTGTGATTGGAACTCCATTGATTCATCTATTCTATTCTATGCAGTTTTTATCTATATTTTGTGTCATGAATTGCTTAGCTATGTCTGAGTAGTTTACTTGTTAGATTCAGGGTTCAAATAGGTTAGAGGGATTAGCCCCAACTATAGAATTGCTTAGTTTTGATATTCATTGATTGATTGTTATTAATGCTTGTTCTAGCCTTGCTAACTAGAATATTGAACCTAGGAATTTGCATGTGTTAAGCATCCTTGATCAACCTGTCCTGAATCTAATCTGTCATGCTAGGACTGCTAGAGAGAGCTAACCACTGATCTAGGAGACTAGTGAGCATTATCAACCTGCGCCTAGGGCTTAACTAGAAGCTATTGATCGATATCTTCATCTGACAATCGATCGATATTGCGAAAGATGTATCGATCGATATCCCTATAGGATCATCGATCGACTAATCCCTAAGTACTGCAACTGAACCTCTTATTTGAGAGAGTAATTCACTCCTTAGGGTAATTTGAGTGGTATCAAATTTGCCGCCGTTGCCGGAGAGCTTTAATCGCCATTAGATTTAGTGTTATTGATTCTTATTCTTTTCTCTACCCCCATTCTGACACAAA
>NC_027749.1:27796858-27798197 GCF_000695525.1 Brassica oleracea var. oleracea | reverse complement strand
CTTGGAACGCTCGATCCGCAAAGACCAACGTTCCACATCGATCGACGCAGCAGCTTTCACGTCGACCGATTCTCGCATCCAACCATCGACCGACACCCGACCTTCATCATCGACCGATTTACCTCATTCGACATCGATTGACACTACACCTCGTACATCGATCGATCCTCAGTCTAGAAGCATGGTTGCGATTGTTATTCTCAGACAGGACGAGAATGGAAACCTGTGTGACCATGATGGTCATATGCGTAATGCAACAGGTCAGAAACTAGACGCTCAGGGGAATGTAATCTATGATATTGAAGCTACAGGAGCTGGTCAACCTGTAGAAGAGGCTGCTCGACCAAAGGCACTGGCTGACTACAATCGTCCAGATGACTACACCAACAGATCAGCTATTCGACTTCTAGAGATTCAGAAGCAGAATTTCGAGCTGAAGCCTCAGTACTACACACTCGTGTCGCAGATTCCCTACTCTGGGTTACCGCACAAGCATCCTATGGACCATCTAGAAAGGTTCGAGGATCTTATCGCTGCTATTTGTATGGATGGAGTGCCTGAGGACTACCAATTGTGCAAGCTCTTTAAGTATTCTCTGACTGGAGAAGCGATGCACTGGCTTAAGCAGCTACCCACAAAATCTCTAACATCCTGGGCCAAAATCAAGAATGCTTTCTTGCGAAACTTCTTCGATGAGGCGCGCGCTGAAGACTTGAGAAGCAAAATCGCTACATTCGCGCAAGAGACAGGAGAGTTTATCAAAGACGCGTGGATCAGATTCAGAGGCTCTGAAAACTCATTCTACCAGAATCCACCACCACAGACTCAGGAGAGCAAGATTGAAGCAATGCTTGACGGAGTTCTGGAAGGACAACAAGAACTCACTGTGGATTTCAATGGGAAGATAGATTCCGTCTACAACAGTCTGAACACAAGAATTGAGACCTTAGGGACTCAGGTTAGGAAGCTTGAAATGCAAGTGGTTCAGACTGGAGACACAGTAAAGAGGCAAGAAGCCTTGGCTAGAGAGGCGGGAGTTGAGAAAGCAAAACACCACGTTAATGCCATCATAGATGATGATTTTTTTCAAGTGGTGAGGCATGAGAAGCTTGGAGAAGGAGACTTCGAAGTTGAAAGCTCCATGAGTTTCGGCGGATCACAATGGTGTCGACCGATGTCAATGAATACACATCGATCGACAGACCATGATGAAGATCGATCGATAGATTACTCTCGACATCGATCGACGTCGTCTGCTGAATCGACTGCGGAGTGTAGTGCAGTTCGAATCATGACTCATGAGGAATTCACAGAAAAACATCCTCACCCACCCTCCCCT
>NC_027749.1:27795518-27796766 GCF_000695525.1 Brassica oleracea var. oleracea | reverse complement strand
CCCTCACCTCCCATCGATCGACGGGCACCTCTCACCTACCGAGTGCGGTTGCCATCTATTGATAATGACCGAATCAACGCACTCAGACCACCACCTAAACCATCAGCCAACCCACCAGAACTTACAACCAACCTTTCAGACACTACACCAGAGCCTATGCAAGTTGATGAGGCAACTGAAGGAAGAAGGTTAAGAAAGAGGAAGCAGAAGATTCCTAAGAACCTTAAGAGGGAAGCTAATGAGAAGGAGATGGATGGTTTCACTAAGAGAGTCCTCAGAATCCCAGTGGAGAAACCTTTTGATGAAGTTTATTTCACACACAGGTTGTGAATGTTCTTCAGAGAGACTAAGGAAACTGAGGAGGACATTAGGAGAATGTTTCATCATGTCAGGGAAAGGATGAAACTAAGGATCACATTGAAGAAGAAGAGTGATCCTGGGAAGTTCGCAATACCATGTGTGGTGAAGGGTATTGAATTTCCCCATGCACTTTGTGACACATGAGCATCAGTCAGCATACTACCTAAGGTTATGGCAGACCAGCTGGGTCTGAAAATAGAGCCTTTATCAGAATCTTTCACCTTCGTGAATCTTACAGATTGATAATGCCCTTGCCCCAGTAGATTTGCATGTCCTGGACATTAAGCTAAACTGGAACTCTTGACTTCTACTTGGAAGAGCTTTCCTGGCTACAGTAGGAGTTGTATGTGACATTGATATATGGTGTTTTTGGCATCTTGTATATATGTTATCTAATTGGTTTTCAAGTCATTATCGAGTCTTCCTAGTCCTTTTCTAGTCATTACAGGTCTGGAGTTGCATTGGATTGGAGATAGACCAGCTGGAACAAAAAGGACAAAACACAATGCAGTCTGGAGATTTTCACGCGGAACAGTCTGAGTGACTGTTCCCAATAACGGAGCAACCCGAGTGACTGTTCTGGATAGAGCGGAACAACCCGAGTGTCTGTTCCAGCGGCAGAGATTTTTAAGGAAACTACAAGTCATTACGGGATTTGCCCTAATTATCCTATCTTTTTCTCCCAGCCGCCAGTGGCTTCCATAAAACTTCTCATTCTGTTTTTCTATATTTTTACTACGCTTTTTTTGAGACAAGGAACCAGACTTGAGCTTTGAGAGATTTGTGATTTGATATTTTGTAAATGGAGAAGGCTCCATCTCTCTCACCATAGAGAAGAACCCCCTGAACCCTTATTCTATTTTATCTACACATGTTTTATTCAGTCTC
>NC_027749.1:27792134-27795351 GCF_000695525.1 Brassica oleracea var. oleracea | reverse complement strand
AGAGATCGATTGACAAAAGGTGAAGCACCATGACAGTGGGCTGATCTATCTTAAGTGATTCGAGTTCTAGACTGGTCTTTAATCGAACTTGAATAATTGTTTGGCTCACACTTGTTTAACACCCGACCAAACCACCCTAGGCTAGCATTTTAATCATCTGAAAGCTTTAATTAATCTTATTACTTGCTTGTTACGAAACCTTAATCTCAAAACTCCATCATTGTTTTAGCTAAGTATTGATCCCATAAAGATAAAGTGTAATCGTTGGTCTCTGTGGATTCGATCCTAAAGTGCTACATCGACATACCATTCAATTGTGGTAGTGTGCACATTAGATTAATTGGTGTGCGTATACACGTAATATCAGACATGAACACCAACAGATTGTGTCTGACACTGATAGATCCAGACATCCACTATGACCCAGTTCGAGTTGTGAGACAACAGGTCAACATCGTGGAGCTTGGAAATGATCTTGGCTACATTGCAGAATGCCATTGCGGAGCAGAGTACGAAACGGAGTACGAAACGGAGTACTCGGAATCGATCGACACTCAGATTGTTTCATCGATCGATTCCAATTAGTCACCGACGATAGATGAACGCTATCCCACGTCGCTCGACGGGAAGCAACCGGTAGACCACTTCACATTACCAGATCAGTGTTATCCAGACTTTGCCTTTCAACAACCCAACAACAGAGGACGAGATGACTATTCATTAGGCAGTTGGGCAGACAATGGATTCCATGAAAGTTTTGCAGTGGATACTGTAATTCCTTCATCCAATGAGGATCCTACAGAGGAGTATGATGAGGATTACTGGAAGGAAAGAGCTATAGAGATTGCTATGCAGGATGACATATATTCGGGCCATTCCTTCAACAACACGTCTCCACCATCGATCGACAGAGTCCATTCAGAATCAATCGATACCCACCCTCATCCAGCAAAACAATCTTGCGCATCGATCGGTACCACACCTGATACATCGATCGATTGTACATCGATCAATATTAAAGTCGCCGCCTTTGAAAAGGAAAAAAGAAATATTCCAATTCCAAGTAGGTTTACCAATACCTATATAAGGAGTTTTGCACCCCAGATTACTTCTCACGACACCGAAGCAGAAAAGATGAATGCTCTCACAAACCAATCAGAAGGAACATCCAGGAGGATCATTCAATCCAAAAACCTTAATTCCACAGACAAACGTCTACCATCGATCGATACTCCAGTATCAACATTGATTGATACTCACTCTAAACCTCAACTTTCTTTATTTACTAAGAAGAATATGAGTATGGATTACGGTTTTCTAACTCCTGATGAATTTGGTATTTTCAGGGACCCAGATGGCCATGCATGAGCTATGGATGGAAGAATTCTAAAAGTATCCAGAGAGGACATAGCAGACATTCTTCAGGTGGCCAGTGGACCAGACAACTTGTTTATGCAGCAACACAATATTCCAGACAACATTCCAACAGTTCCAGACGAACATCCAAGGGAAAACACAACAGCAATTGGTTCACACCAATCATACCGACCAGTTAGCCAAGCATCGATCAACATGGTTGCTTCCACATTGTTCGACAGGGTAACACCAACGTCCCTCGATAAGGCACCCTCACCATCGATCGACAGACGTTACGAGTTTGGACATCGCGCTTATGACATCTTTGGAGCCAGAAAGTTCAGATGGGAACAGAAGGACGAATATGGAGTCTACAGAGATGAGTTTGGATATGCTAGGAGCGTAGCTAGTGAGATGATCCCTGTTACCAAGAACAACATCAGAAAAATTCTGGAGAGAGCATCACTATATGAAGAGAGTCACATATGTCTTCCAGAACATGCCACTTCTTTCACACTTACAAGACTGGCACCAGAGATTTACACCAAGGATGAGATTAATGAGATGGTGATGGTATTTGTGGAGCTCAGGAAAGGCTAGGAGATGAACTCAAGACATTGGTAGATGACACCTATCAGCCTTTGGACAGAGGTTACAATAAGCTTTTCAGAAGTATGCAGAGATGAAGACGGAGATTGAGAGTATGCAGCACAACTTTGAGAAGGAAGCTACGACATCACCATCGATCGATGCCGACAAAGCAACATCGATCGATGTCAAGCCACAAACATCCCAAATCCCTGCAGAACCGCAAAGTTTGGCAGAGAAGAAGGATGAATGGGAGATATTATACATCAACACAAAAATTAACGACGTCTACAACCCTCTCAACAACAACGTGGACTGGTTAAGCACGAGAATTGATCTGCTACAGCAAGATTTGGACACCATTCGCAAGAAAACTCAACAACCAGCCACAACGATCGATATCTACACCATCACATCGATCGACAGCAAGTTCGTAGCCATGGAAGATAGGTTAAAATCTTATGAGGATATGCACGACCGTTTCACCTTACCTATCATGCGATACTTGGACAGCTTGTCTACGCAGACGATGAAAGTCCAGAAGGATATTGGCAAGCTTCATGATCAACATGATTTTAAGGATGAAGGATCGACATTGATCGATAGGTTCCGCAGGGCATCGCTCGGTGGCATGAAACCTACAGAACACCTTCCCTACACAGCAACATAAGTTGATCAGATCACATCAAAGCTTTACACTGCTATAGACACCATGGAGGAACGACTTGAGAAGCGGTGTGATGACATCTACTTTCCATTCGACATTAGACTCGGTGGACTAGATGGCTATCAGAAGGAAGTTAAAGCTATTCAAAGGCCACTCGCATCTCAACACCAGATATCAGCATCGATCGACAGAGCACGCTCCAAATCGATCGACAGTACTGCACCAGTAACGATCGATAGACATATGGTCGCATCGATCGATACCAAGTCTACATCAGACGATGAGTAGCTGATACACAAGAAGATAGGATGTCATCAGTTCAGCATTGAAACTCTTCAGGAGAGGCTACAGAACATCTCAAATGCAATACGGAAGATGGATGAGAGATGGCCCAGAAACGATGAGGCCACAAGAAGTTTCATTGCAGCTTGGTCCATAATGTGCAGAGATGAGGTGGATGCTTGTTTCCCAACAAGTAGCTGTCTTTCCACCAACTAGCCAAACACCTCCACAGTCAAACTAAATAACTATAACAAAGCACTGAGTGGGAGGCAACCCACTATTAGGTAATTTTAATTGGTTTTCTTAGTTACTAGTATTTACTTT
>NC_027749.1:27790767-27792052 GCF_000695525.1 Brassica oleracea var. oleracea | reverse complement strand
CGACGATCGATGCATACCGATGCACATCGATCGATTCCCACTCTGGTCAGGTTTATCTTCCTAACTTGTTACATTGAGTACTTATGATTTATTTCCACCATAACTCCGACTGTGTTACACTGAGACAGTGTAATTTAAGTATGGGGGGAGGTTTACTGATATTATTTATTCTGATTCTTGTTAAAAGGATTTTAATAAAGTTATACTTAGCTATTAGAAATGGACTATGATCTTATTATTGATTTATACTTGAATGTCTAACCACTCTTTAGCACCATTTTAGATTTACTGATTACAGATAGTACTAAAGATGCTAAAGTGGATCAACCTGTCAACTAAACACACTTGCCTTGATTGTTTGAAGGAACCAAAACTGACCTCTCATAATTGCTTGTCTTGGAGCTTGGTATACAAGGGATCGGATTCTTCAGACAAGTCTGGAAGGTAACGCCTTGTGTGGATTCATTTATCACTTTTTCTCTCTCTATTTCGACCGTAGAGTAGTTAGTGTTGTAAGAAAAAAAAAATTCCGAAATTTATTATTTAAATAGGACTTAGGATTTAGTTAGGAGGAATCTGAACAGGACTTGGTGGCTAAAACCATTAAGGCTTGATTCATAAAGATTCCAATAAAAAGAATTCGAACGGGACTTGGAGGCGGCAATCTTCAAGGCTCGCTTCACAAAGAATTCTTGGATATAGGTCAAAAAGAAGTGAACAGGGCTTGGTGGCAACCACCATTAAGTCTTGATTCATGGAAGCCTATCTAATCTTGGTCACTAATCTTGCAATAAAAGCAGATTTTGACTCAAGAGAGAAATCAGAGAGAGAGAAATTGGGAACTAACTTTTACCTGCAGTTCCAGATACTTGTCTGAAAATCCTTGCATCCTGTGATCGATACTCCCAAGGTAAAGCCTGCACTTTTATATTTATGCTAAGAAATGAGGTTAGTATAGGGGAATGTCAGACATGATTTGTTGAGTTGTTGACTAGTTGAATTTGGTTGCTAAGCTAGGATATTGCATAATGTGCTTTTGTGATTAGGACTTTTTAGATGTGGATTGCAATATTGTAGAGGTGATGATTTCTATGTTTTAAATTTGTGAGCCCCTGCTGTTTTCAAACCTCTTTCAGAGAGACTGTCTGTTTGTTTTGCTCGAGGACAAGCAAAAGGGTAAGTCTGGGGGAATTGATATACCATGGATTTGACTCATTTTACCCATGGTATATAAGTATTTTACTATCTATATACTATATATTCTATCCTATTAGGTATGTTTTCA
>NC_027749.1:27790335-27790658 GCF_000695525.1 Brassica oleracea var. oleracea | reverse complement strand
AGTGCCATCGATCGGTACAGAAGACAAGCCTCGACGATTGAAAATTATGATCGATCGATGTACATCCTGTACCATCGATCGATGTCGAGACGCTAGATGCGTGACTTAGTTCCAGCCGACTTTAAACCTAAGGCTTTACCAAATTACAAGATTACCCCTGATGAGTTTTTAACCTAATAGTTATATACTTGCATAAGTGTTAGGAGGCAAAGGGAGCTTTAATCATCATTGTATTCTTACTTTCAGCAAGAGAGAGAGAGAGAGAGTTTTAGGAGAGAAGATCATAGAGAGATTTGTGATTGGAACTCCATTGATTCATATAT
>NC_027749.1:27781965-27790107 GCF_000695525.1 Brassica oleracea var. oleracea | reverse complement strand
TAGGAGACTAGTGAGCATTATCAACCTGCGCCTAGGGCTTAATTAGAAGCTATCGATCGATATCGTCATCTGACAATAAATTGATATTGCGAAAGGTGTATCGATCGATATCCCTATAGGATCATCGATCGACACTTTCTTGTGATCAAAAGACGACAGTTGAGATCCAAGATCTAGTTAATTCACCAGTGAAACATTGTCATCGCTGATCACTGTGATTAAGGAGTTGAGCTCTAATATATCATGCATGCAACTGTTAGGCATCTATAGGATTATAATCTCCAACACCTGAATAGAAACCCTACATCTAATATCTTCCAATAAAGTTACACCCCCAATCATCTTGTTAGTCGAGCAATAGCCTTGCTCAATTAGGATTGCTATTTACTTTGAAACCCATAAAATAACAAACACCTAGAATTAATAACCTGGCTAGATTTAATAGGATCTCTAGCTCCTTGTGGATTCGATCCCTAAGTATTGCAACTGAACCTCTTATTTGAGAGAGTAATTCACTCCTGAGGGTAATTTGAGTGGTATCATCTAGACTTAGAATTTAGAGTTGAGGGGAGGGGTAGGGTTTTTGGAATATGAAATTTAGGATTCTAATAAATATATTAATAAATACTTAATAAATATAAAAAAAATTTAAAAATAGTTTCAAACATAATTTTTGATTTTCAAAAAGAAAATTTGAAAAAAAGATAAAAAAAAAATTTCGAAAAAAAAGTTTTTTAAAAAGTTCGAATTTGAAAAAGTATAATTCGAAAACATAATTTTTTTTTTTAATTTTTAATTTTTTTATTTATTTAAATAATAATCTATTATATATGGAGAACAAGGGGATAAGAATCTTTTGCCACTTAATGAAGAATGTATTTTTAAAAATGTATATTTAGTGGTGATAATGATGAAAAGTGGTACCATGAAAGTGGTAAAAATGAAATTTTCCCTTTTATTTATTAGTTAATCAACATTAACTCAATGCAGATTTTTTTTATTAGTTAATCAACATTAACTTTGTGCAAATTATAAAAATCAAAAATGTAAAATAACCGGGGTTTTTCATATGGTTAATAGTTCGGTTTAATTTGTTTTACTAAAATTTTCTTTTTTCTTACTTCCAATCGGTGAAAAATTTCGTAGCCAAACACATAATTCAAAGGAAAAGTTTATGTGAACAAAATAATAACTTAAATCAAAGTAACTAAAACATATTACATTTATTGTCATTTAGTGTTTTACTCCATATAACTATTGTACTAAACAAAAAAATAGTCAAACATGTAGAAAGAGTTTTTTTTTACAGAATCAGTTAGGTATAGACATTCAGGTATTCATTGAGGTACAAGTTATTTTTTGGATCAATTTTTTGGGGCTTTTAAATTAGTGAGGTTTGAGTTGGGTCCTCCTGGGTCTGAATGATTTTGATTTTATGTGTATGAACATAAAAATATCTAAATAATCAATGTATCTGAAACGGGCTCGAATATTTATACCAAAAATAATCTTATTACTCGATTCAGTCAGATTATTTTGAATACAATTAGTTTTACGGCGACACATCTAAATTATATAACACTAATCATGAAAAACTAATATCAGTTTATGAAAAATGTAAAATTAATATACGTGTGGGCGTGTGCGGGTCAAGCACTAGTATTTTTTAAAAGCCATGTCATCTTTTTTCTTTTGAATGTCATCTTTTTTCTTTTGAGAATGACTGTGGTGATTACACATATACAAATTACTTCGCAAATAATATTCAAGATATATATTTCATGTCATATTTGTAGTTCTATTGGAAAGCATTCACCATTAAATATATATAGCCTCTTGGTGTTACTTTGGAATACCATATGTTCTGGATGGTATAATAGAGACTAGTTTACATTTTTATAAAAAAATGTTATTTATATCATTATATTTTAATATATAAATTCTTGTTGGTTTTAGTTAAATTACATTAAACTCGTAAAAATCAATATGTTAATCAACTTACTGAACCAATAAATTTGAATAAAATTTAATCATTTAACTATCAACAAAATTTGATTTGATTAGTATTGCTATATTTTTGTATTTGTTAATGAACACTTGCAATTAATTTTGATTATATATATATACAAATTATGATATATAAGTTGATGTAAAAAAAATTGTACTTATATTTCATTTATTTTTATTAATTTGATATCTATATATATATGATTTAATGTTGATATATGAATTATCAGTTATTACTATATTTCAAAAAAAAATCTAAAAATATATATTTATATAGAAATTTTACTTTAAAGATGATATAATAGGTTATTAGTCATTACAGTATTTAGAAAACCTTGCCAAAAAATAGAAATCCTTATAAAAGATATTATATATGTCACAATGCCATGTCATATTTTTAAAAAGCCATATCATTTTTTCTTTGTTTAGAATGATTGTGGATCATCGTAGAGGAGCATACTCTTGGCTTGGTCTCATTAAACCAAGTGAAGAGAATATATGGAACCATGAAGTGTATTAGGTTTTTTTCTTTGTTGAAGCTGCAAGATGGGAGTGGTTACGTCAGATCTACGGTGTTTCATTATCTAAAATTATCCAGGACAAGATCAACACATACAATGTTAATGTTTTTTGATGTCATGATTTGGGATATAATATGGTGGTCGGATTCATGGTTTGGTTTGGTCTCATGTTTATACGTTCAAATTGAAATGATAACGCGATTTGGTTTCCTTAGAGTACACTGTGGAAGATATGGGATTTGGACACTCGATATAGTTTGTACACACATTCCGAGTTTGGTCTCATGTGAAATACCGATTGTGTATTCTTTTAGCATCATATACATTGTTTTATGCATTGTCTTCTGGGTCTTTTGGTCTCCTATTAACATGCTTTATGAATCACGGAAACACCAGGATTTGGTCAGAGTTTGGCTCGGGATTTGGATAAATAAGATGATCGTATGGGTATTTTTGGTCTCTCTTACTAGCCATCAAAACTTGAATTTGGTAAACAAATGGATAGCTTTTTTGGTCTTGAGTTGCTAATTGTGTTTCTTGGTAAATTTTGGTATAGGGATGGTCATAAGGATACTGGACTATGACGGTGCTCGCGTGTCTTTATATACGCTTGTTTTTACACGCGATTGTGGAGTATCTAAAGGTTGTTCGGATATGGTGGTTATAGTTGTTGAGGTTAAATTTTTATTGGGTATCATTAAACCTATGCTTTCTGGCTCGAAAGAGCTTTACGAAGATATATATATATGAAAAAGATATATATATGAAAATATTAAGCTGGAATTGTAGAGGTCTTGGAAGTCACTGGACAATAAGTTATCTTCGGTAGATATGGCACCAACACAAACCGGAATTCTTATTTTTGTCTTAAACGAAACAGAATTTCGATTCCGTACAAAGATTTCAGTCACATTTTGGCTTTGATAGCCTGGTTACTGTGGATCCAAATGGAAGGAGTGGTGGTTTAGCTCTTTTTTATAATAATGAGTATCAAGTTAGAATCATATATTCTAGCAACAGAATGATAGACGTGGAGGCGGTGGTCAAAGGAAAACAAGTTTTTCTTACTTTTGTATATGGGGAACCAGTACAAAAGTTAAGAGAACGGGTATGGGAGAGATTAACTCGATATGGATTAGCACGATCCGAACCTTGGTTTATTATTGGCGAACTAAATGAGATCACTGGGAACCATGAGAAGGATGGGGGGGGGGTCCCTAAGATGTGCAACTTCATTCATCCCTTTTAATAATATGATACGGAACAGTGGACTCCTGGAATTTCCGGCTCGAGGAAATAAATTTTCATGGCAAGGAAGGAGAGGCAAAGGAAAGGGTGCAGTGACGGTCAGATGTCGATTGGATCGGGCCTTGGCAAATGAAGAATGGCATACGCTTTTCCCATGTTCCTACACACAATACTTGAGGTTGGTGGGATCTGATCACCGTCCTGTAGTCGCTTTTTTGGAGGACAATTTATTGAGGAAAAAGAGGGGACAATTCAGATTTGATAAGAGATGGATCGGCCAGGAGGGTCTTATGGAATCAATAGTGACAGGCTGGACAGAGAACCAGGGAGGAAAAATTGAGGATTTTGTTACAAAAATTAGTAATTGTCGGCATGAAATTTCTTCATGGTGAAAGGATAATCAGCCATTTGGGAAGGATAAAATTAAGGAGCTCCAACATGCGCTGGAGGAAGTTCAAACAGATAATAACAGATCCCAGGACGAGATTCTTGAAGTTTCTAGGATGTTACAAGAGGCTTATAAGGATGAGGAGGAATATTGGCATCAGAAAAGTCGGAATATGTGGCATTCATCTGGAGATCTTAATACTAAGTTTTACCATACTCTAACAAAGCATCGTAGGATCCGAAATAAAATAGTGGGTCTCCATGATGAAATGGGTAATTGGATAACTGAGGATAATGGAATTGAGAAGGTGGCAGTTGATTATTTTGAAGGTCTGTTTAGTACTACCACTCCAACAGAATTTGATGGTTTTTTGGAAGAGATAGTTTCGTCTATTTCTCCCCAAATGAATCAAGTTTTGTTGAGGATAGCAACAGAGGAAGAGGTCCGACAAGCTTTATTCATGATGCACCCGGAGAAAGCGCCAGGTCCAGATCGAATGACAGCCTTCTTTTTCCAGCATTCTTGGCATGTTATTAAGAAGGATGTGGTTTTTTTGTTACAGGTGCTATGGATCCAAGGTTAAATACTACTAATATCTGTATGATTCCAAAAACAGAGAGACCTACAAGAATGATAGAACTGAGGCCGATAAGTCTATGTAATGTGGGTTACAAGATTATTTCGAAAGTTTTGTGTCAACGACTGAAAATTTACCTCCCTCGTCTAATATCGGAGACACAATCGGCTTTTGTGGAAGGAAGGTTAATATCAGATAATATTCTTATAGCGCAGGAAATGTTTCATGGATTGAGAACCAATAAGTCATGTCAAAATAAGTTTATGGCGATTAAAACGGATATGAGTAAGGCGTATGATAGAATAGAGTGGAGTTTCATTGAGGCTCTTCTCCATAAAATGGGGTTTGATTCTCGCTGGATCAAGCTAATGGTGGAATGTATATCTTTGGTTCAATATAGGATACTTCTTAATGGTCAGCCGCGAGGCCTTATAATTCCCCAGCGAGGTTTACGTCAAGGAGACCCTTTGTCTCCTTACTTATTTATTTTGTGCACTGAGGCTTTAGTTATGAATATTAAGAAGGTGGAGAGAGTCAAACAGTTAACCGGTATGAAGGTAGCAAGAGCTTACCCAGCAGTCTCTCACTTACTATTTGCCGATGATAGCATTTTCTTTTGTAAGGCAAATAAGGAAGAGTGTCAAACTATTCTCAGGATTTTAAAGGAATATGAAGCGGTTTCAGGGCAACAAATTAATTTTCAGAAATCCTCAATTCAATTTGGCCACAAGATTGTAGAATCCAGTCGTCAAAAATTGAGAGACATTTTGGGTATTCAGAACTTAGGAGGAATGAGATCTTATTTAGGGTTGCCCGAAAGTGTTGGAGGATCTAAGGTACAAGTGTTTGGTTTTGTTCAAGATCGCTTAAATAATAGGGTTAATGGATGGACCTTTAGATTCTTTACGAGAAGAGGAAAAGAGGTGATTATTAAATCAGTGGTTACGGCTCTACCAAACCATGTGATGTCTGTTTATCGGCTACCAAAAGCGACAGTAAAGAAGTTAACGAGTGCAGTAGCTCAGTTTTGGTGGAGCCCAGGATGGAGCACAAAATGCATGCATTGGAAATCATGGGATAAATTATGTGTGCCTAAAGACAATGGTGGACTAGGGTTTATGGATCTTATGGATTTTAACACGGCGATGATTGGTAAGCAAATGTGGAGGCTAATTGACAAGCCAAATACTTTCTTCTCTAGAGTTTTTAAAGGACGGTATTACAGGAATGCTTCACCCCTTGACCCGATCCGTTCTTACTCCCCGTCATATGGCTGGCGGAGTATTATATCTGCTAGATCTCTGGTTTGTAAAGGACTAATTAAAAGGGTGGGAACAGGTTCATCTATTTTGGTATGGAATGACCCTTGGATCCCAGCCACTCGCCCGAGACCAGCAAACAAAAACCTTCAAAATAGTTACCCGGATCTCACAGTGGATTCCCTCATTCATTCAGAATCCCGAACTTGGAACCTTCAGGCAATTAGGGCTGTGGTGGATCCTCATGATGCCAAAATTATTGAGAGTATTCCATTAAGTAGAAATCAGATGGAAGATAGAAATGGATGGCATTTCACAAAATATGGGAAATATTCGGTAAAATCAGGGTATCAAGTGGAACGGGTTTATCCTGACAGAGAAAAATCACCAGAATTTTATGGGCCCACAGTGGATGCACTTAAAGCCTTCTGTTGGGAAGTACGGTGTCCTCCCAAGATAAAACATTTTTTATGGCAAATCCTTTCAGGTTGTATAGCGGTTTTGAAAAATCTAAAGGTGAGAGGAATACAAGGGGATATATGTTGTGCTCGATGCGGAGATCCGGAGGAATCAATAAACCATGTGTTTTTTGAATGTCCCCCAGCACGTCAAGTATGGCTTTATCTAAAATTCCATCGAGTCCCAATTTATTTCCTACGGGAACTTTTTTTGGTAATATGGATCATCTTTTTTGGCGAGTTAATCCAAAAATGGATGACCATCAATTTGCTTGGATATTATGATATATCTGGAAAGGTAGAAATAATAAAGTGTTTAGTAACCTGGATATTGACCCAATGGAAACACTCAGATTAGCAGAATTGGAATCTACACTTTGGGCTGAGGCACGGGTAAACAATGACCAAAAGCGAGAATTACAGGTACAGACCAGACCCACATTGGTAACTTCAGGACGCTGGTGTTTTATAGATGGTTCATGGAAGGATAAGGATCTATTTTCTGGACAAGGCTGGTATAGTACCCTACCGGGTTTCGATGGCTTATTAGGAGCAAGGAATGTAAGGGCATGTCTTTCACCACTCCATTCGGAGGTGGAGGCTCTGATCTGGGCAATGGAATGCATGAGGGATTTAAGACAGTTTCAGGTTACGTTTGCAACGGATTGTTCTCAATTGGTGAAGATGGTTTCGGAACCAGAAGAATGACCAGCATTTGAAAGTTATCTGAAAGATATCAAGGTCCTACAAAGAAGTTTCAACAACTCAGAGATCGTTCATGTACCTCGGACAGAGAATATAAGGGCGGATAGCTTAGCACGCAGTGCTAGGAAACAACCGTCTTTCGTCGTTCACATGGATGCGGAGTTACCGGTTTGATTTACAGAGTCAAGTTGAGTCTGTGAATGTCTTGTTGTCAAAAAAAAAAGAGAATGATTGTGGTGATGATACATATACAAATCACTTTGCAAATAAAATTTAGGGGATATATATTTTGATGCCATGTTTGTAGTTCCATTGGAAAACATTCAACATTAAATATATATAGCCTCTTGGTGTTACTTTGGAATTACTCTTACGAGAAACTGTCTGAGAGATCGTTCTAATGATAAAGATATATACCAAAAAGTAGGGGTGTTCAATCCGGATGTCGGTTCGGTCTAGGTTCGGTTTTTTCGGTTTTCCGTATTTTGGTTAGTAAAATATAACTACCATTCTAAATTCATATTTACTTCGGTTCGGTTCAGTTTATATACCGTCGGTTTTTGGTTTATTCGGCTTTATACCAAAAAACATAATTATTTAGTTTGAGAACATATTATATGAATTTTAGAGTCATATTGTCAACACAATCATTTATTAAAAATATATTACATGTTCAAATAAATGAACAAAAAAGTAAAAATGCTTCTACCATCAAATAAAATAATCAAATCTATAACTAAAATCAAAGCTTGAAATTTTGAAAATAAAAATATGAAATAAAACAGAAACATGAAAGAAAAGTTTTTCTACTCTTCCATATTTAGTGTTGATTAAAGTCATGATTTTTCAATTGAACATGAAACTCTGTTTGTTTACAGATAAGAAAAAAGTTGTGAATTTTTTTTATTAATTATTGTCCATCAAATTTATAATCTTCATATTAATTTAGTGAAGACTAAAATAAAGCAAAAAGATCAAA
>NC_027749.1:27757477-27781190 GCF_000695525.1 Brassica oleracea var. oleracea | reverse complement strand
AAAATAAGATGTCTGAATTGCGATGTATTGTTATTTAATTATAGTTCAAGTGTTTTACAAATTAAGGTTCTTTATTACTATAAAATTATGGTAATAGTTATTAACACAAATTTAACTTATGTAACAAATAGATTTTCATGTATTGCTATAAAATAAATACATATTTACATGTTTTTACTTTTAATCGGTTTTGTTCGGTTTATTCGGTTTAATCGGTTATATACCAAACCATATCCAAATCCTACGGTTTTTATAAAATTATATCCATTCGGTTTATATGGTATATACCAAAACCAAACCATATTGTCTATTTCGGTTCGGTTCGGTTCGGTACGGTTCGGTTTTACCAAATTGAACAGCCCCACCAAAAAGTATCCAAAAATAGTTTTTCAAACGATTGTTGTATCTCTTTTGAGATTTTACAAGCGAAAGAAATAGAAATCAGGGATGATTAGGGTCCTACACAAAGGACAAGTCATCTTGTCGTCATGGATCCAACGGTCAATACATGTCTTGTGAAAAACATGAGCGCAATTCCTCAAAGACCGGACTTGATCACCACCTTCGAACTCATCTTGACATATGCCACAGCTCTCCGGCGGATTCACCCGTGACATATCCTCAAATTTCGTAGCTGGAAGTATATCTTCCATCGGAATCTTGTTTATGCTTCCCGAAGCTTCCGACGAATAAAGACCAAACAAACGAGTTAGGTCAAGAAAAGAACAAACCTCTTTCATAAGATCATTCAGAATAACTCCAACGATTATAACTCCGGTGCTGCCGTAAGAAAGGCCCATCTTTCCTTTTCTTAAGAATGGTTTAAGAATTCTTTTCAATCAAATTTTGAGAAATAAAGAAGGAAGATTTTGGGAAGCATAAAAATGGCTATTTATATGGTTGGTTGTACTATATTACAATAAGGTGTTAGCGTAGATCGCCGAGCTAGGGCTGGATTTGGAGAAGAGATGATTGAAACGTACGTTAAAGAGATAAAGATACTGGCTGGTGACGGAGAACGACCAATCATGGACGAACAAGATAATAGATACACGTAATTTAAAAACATGACTTACAAGCAAAAGCAAAGCATACACATAATATTTAAATTAGAGAGATAATATCACAAATACTTTTTCCTGACGTATATATAGGGCTAGATCACTAGTTTCTTTAGCTTTACTTATTTATTTAGTTTTTTTTTCAATTAGTGCTAAAGTATATATCTGTTGACTTAGTATTAACGGCGTAAATCGTAAAAGTATTGCTAATTTGTCTTTAAATTAGATAATAAAATAACAGGTCCATCAATTATTGTAAGCATTTACCAAAGAAGAGAGAGAAAACAAATCATTCATTTCAAAAGTCACATAATACAATACTTCACACCTCGGCTAAGAACCAAATTGTTACATAGGGCAATATAATTAGGGGTGTCAAAATGAACTAGCTCACTTAACTCAATTCAACTCATAATGAACTCAGATCTTTCGTGAGCTATTTCACCTTAGTTCATTTATTATATGAATTTCAATATGTAAATTCGAACTCAGATCATCTAAATCATGAGTTTAATAAGCTAACTCACGATCAAATATAAAATTATAAAAATTATAAATAACAATAAAGTAAAATATAGAATAAAATAATTTCATAATATAATTTAAAATTTAAATACTAAAAAATTCATAACATAAATATTAAATACTAAATAAATCCAACACCTACTAATAAATTAAATCAAAGCTAAATTAGTGATCCAAAAGTCTATTCCACATAAGAGTCTTGAGATGAGTCATCTTCAAAGTCTTCATCTGTTCAAATCATAACGATAGTTATGCCGCTTGTCCAGAAAAAAAGATATTTATGCCGCACGAGAGTTTTAAGAATATATTGTTTTACATTTTAATTCTAAAGATATATATGATATGAGAATTTCTATCAATAATCTCTTACATTTTTATATATATTTAAACTTTTTGGTTTTATATTTTAATTTTAGAAGACGTATGATTAATATAGAAACTATATTTTCTTACGTAAGAAAAGTAGAAGTCATCAATATATATATATAAAGTATAAAAAAGACCTAGTTCATGAATAGCTCATGTTCATTAAAGATCGTTCATATAACTCATGATTTAATTTAAATCCGATCATTAAGCTCATTTATTAAATGAGCGTAGGAAACAAAGTTCGTGCTCATGAAAAATCGAACTGAGCTTGCTCATGAGTTATACCTCATTTTTACACCTTTAAATATAATACAATGTTTCAAAACAGAGAGATACTGAGGTCATGTCCACATAGATAATTTTTAGAAACAAAACAGAAATTTTCCACAAAAGAAAAAGATCACACAAAGAGAGTTATAGTAATGTGCGCGCAATCACCAGCTGAAACTGATAGATTCGCAATCACCAGCCGAAACTGTTAGATTCAAAGTGAAGATTCTTAGCCAAACCAGAAGAACATATCTTCGCCACTTCTTGTCTCATCTTCTTCGGTCCACACTGTAAAGGTGTTGAATATATTAAATACGAAGAATATATGTACATTGTCACATATATACAAGCTAAACTAGGGTTTGCAGAAGGTAGTTAATGATCATATATATATATATATATATATTATGATTGTATATTGACTATCCTTATTCTCTGAAGATTCAAATATCAATCATATCTGTGATTGATCCTTAATACACACACACCATCACTTCCACACTTGAACCTTTGGTCTCAGGTAAAATCTCTGCTTTCACACACATATTACACACAAATATGGTAAGATTTACGTACAATTTTTAGTGGGTATTACAAAAACAAACATGGTAAGATGAGAGGATGGCGGCTAGCCAGAGCCATGAGTTTGGTCCTAGGATTGCTGAGACTGGTTGGTCTGAGGGACTTGGCTTGAAAAACAGGGGTCTGATCTTCTGTGTTTCTTTGTTTCTTGGTTCAGTATCTTTGGTGATGTAAGCTTCTATTTGGATATTCAGGTCAGATGATGATATTTAGAAACCAGATATAGGGAGAATAAGGTCTTCTTGAAGGCACAAATCAGGATTATTTAAGGAATTTCGCATGTATTTTGTTTGGGTCATGGCCATTAATTAAGTCACGGATAATGGAGATGATTGGAGTAATTCCGCTGCTTCCGCTAACCATTACCAGAGAATCGTGCCTGGAAGCCCAACAAAAAATGTTCCTCATCAATGTTACTTTTTCAGCAAAAAAACCCAACCCTAATCTCTGGTTTCATATATATTTGAACACGCAATTGTATTACCTTAGGAAATCAGTTGAAGCAGGACCGTAGGGTCCTTCGACAGAAACAGGGAGAATACCATCAGTGTGATCCAAAGAAAATAATCTAGTAAAGCTCGTAGACGTAGACCATTTCCCTTCACTTTTGATCACAATGCTTAACCTTTATGCTTCGAGGTAACTGCTCGAAGTAATCGTAAATGGACGATGTTGGATAATTCCAAGACCCGTGGAAAGTTTACATATTAATAGGTGTTTAAGAGCATCATTAGTGGACAAGTTACAAAAAACAGTTTCTTAACATTATTATATTATTATTTTAGTTATATAGTTAAAATAAATGATAACAAAAAAAATGAGCAATGAATGAGACACACGTTAGTGATAGAGTATCTTCCCCTTTGTGTGATAGTCTCTTCTTCAAGTGACGTTTTTGGTAATTATTTTTCTCACTTTTCTACTCTTTATTTTCTGATTATTTTTGTAGCTAGAGACTTGCGTAAAAGTTGAACCGATGCGGGTGCTCTAATATGTTAGAAAATAAACACAAAAAAAAATCTAGAATAAGAAAAGAAAGTTTTCTATTTAGATTAGATTTGTGTTTTCATTTCCTACATTTAAAAGAAATTGTCTTTCACTATAAAAATATAGATTTAATGGAGATATGTTCTATAAGATCTAAGAGAAACATTGAGAACTTTAGTTTTGAGAAGTTTCTTAAGCAATAAGAAAAATTGTTCTTATAAATTTGTGTTTTTGGAGATTTGAATAGGTACGAGAACCCCAGGTTCGAGACTCAATCTAAGCTTAAATTGAAGCTTCAATCCTGGTCAGTGTGAAGAGATCACAAAAGCAAGATGGCGGATGTGAGGGTTCCTCGCACGAAGGACTTTGGATATGCATCCATCCAATTTATTATGTTATCATCGACAAACTATACGGTTTGGTCGATGAGGATGAAAGTTCTGCTTTGTGTTCATGAATTGTGGGACACGATCGAACACAGTTCAAATGATCAAAAGAAGAGAGATGTTGCGACTGCTATTTTGTTTCAATTTGTTCCCGAGACGTTGATTCTTTAGGTGGGAGAACAAATCGCAACAAAAAGATATTTGGAACGTCATCAAGTCACGACACCTTGGATCTGATCGTGTAAGGGAGATGAGACTTCAGACGTTGATGATAGAGTTTGATAGGTTGAAGATGGATGATAATGATACGGTCGATGAATTTGCAGGAAATATACCAGGCTTATCATCCAAAGCAGCCTCGTTGGGAGAAAACATATGAGAATCCAAGATGGTGAAGAAATTCTTGAATGAACTTCCGAGACACAAGTATATCCAGATCGTAGCGTATCTTGAGCAAGTCCTAGACCTCAATTCTACGGGTTTTGAGGACATAGTTGGAAGGATAAAGGCATACAAGGAGCGTGTATGAGAAGAAACTCAAAAAGAAGACCAATAGAAGCTTATGTTTCAAATAACAACCAGCATAGTCATAGGAACTATGAGAGTTTCCATGGTAGAGGTAGAGGACAGAATGGTAGAGGCAGAGGTCAAGGTCGTTTAAACAACCAAACCATGTGTCACACACCGAAGACAAAAACTCGAAGAAAGATCGTTCAAAGGAGATATGTTGGAGATGTGGCAAGCCGGGTCACTATGCAACAGTCTGTCCCTAGAAACCAGTGAAGAATCAAGAAACCAACCTAAACGAGACATAAGAGGCTGACACCCTCTATGTACATGAAGTGGTGTTCTTGAATGAAGAAAATGTGATTCCGAAGAATCTTCATATCGAAAAAGGCAATGCAAGTGTTTGGTATTTGGATAATGGAGCGAGCAATCACATGACGGAAACAATGAGTTATTTTCGAGTTTTAATCTAAACACCAAAGGGAAGGTGAAGTTTGGTGATGTTTCGTGAGTTGATATTGTAGGAAAGGGGGTGGTAACTTTTGTGTGCAAGACTGGTGAGAAAAAAGCACTCAAAGACATATATTACATACCCGATCTCAAGCATAACATATTGAGCCTCGGACAAGCAACATAAAACGAATGTGAGGTTAACATGAAAGACGTCTATTTAACACTCACAGATTTGTGTGGAAGGTTGCTTGTACGTGTTACAAGATCTCCAAACTGTCTCTACAAGACCCGATGGAGATTAGCTACCCGAAATGTTTACATGTCAGAGATGAAATGCTATATGGAGGTGGCATGCTCGACTAGGACATATAAGCTATGGAGTGATGAACAACATGGTAAGGAAAGAGATGGTCATAGGAATGCCGAGTGTAACACACGAGGAAAGCGTTTGTGACACATGTCAAATAGGGAAGCAGATTAACCACTCATTGTCATGTTTCGTGCGGCAAAGTCATTAGAGTTATTGCATATAGATTTATGTGGACCAATCACACCACCAACGCCATAAAATAATCGCTATGTCTTTGTCCTAATTGATGACTTCTTGAGTAATATGTGGGTTATACTATTGAAAGAGAAGAGTGGGGTATTCGATCGATTCAAAAGGTTTAAAGAGAGTGTAGAGAAGCAAATCGGGTCAACCATTAAAACCTTTCGCACCGATATAGAAGGAGAGTTTACCTCAGCTTAGTTCAATTATTCTGTGAAGATAATGGAGTAAAAAGGCATCTAACCACGTGATATGCCTTAAATTAGGGAAGGATCACTCAGCCAGACTTAAGGATATGAACTCGCCAAAAGGGAGAACTGATGGATTGAATGGTGACAAGAGAGGGGCGGAAAGTCTCTTGATACTACCAGACTTCAATTGTTGCTTGATATGACGCACAAGTCCAACAAAAGAATGGTCTCTTTCCGTTGCTTGATATGACGCACAAGTCCAACGAAATAGAGAAGTTTGCTTGGAGCTAACCACACCAAGAAACAAGAAGTGTTCTACAAACAACAAAGGAGATAAACTCAATAAAAGGGAAAAAAGGTTCTTGAATTTCGTGGCTCATAGGCTCTATTCATAGGATTACAAGTTGTAGAAAACCAAAGAAGAATATGCTAAAAACAACGCATTGAAAATAGAAACAAAGACTATAAAATATTAAATGAGTCAAAGGCGCGGAATCTGATGAAGACCAGTCAAGATGATCCTTCGGCTACTGTCCAGGTTCATTCTGGTCGTGCTGGTACATGGTGAGAAGGATAAGGACGCACGCGGGACGATCCAAACACCCGTCGGACGTTCCACACGAATGAACTGAACTTTCGGATGATCCGCTTGACCAAGATGTGTACTGGCGTGAGACAAGGCTTCAGACAGCTTGAGAATCCTTCCTTAGTGATATAACTGAGTGAGAAGTCCATCAAAAGGTCGAACACTGAAGCAAGAACGTCAGTACAGCCTTCGGGACATGCGGTGCGCACCAAAAGTGCCATAAGGGAGAATATGCGGCCATCTTAAGATTCTTCTCGTCCCAAGTGGATTCTGGCTCGACCATCAATCTGCAGCCATCATTAGATCCATTTAACTACCCACATCAAGGAGCACTTCTTGGCACCAGGACACTCAAAACAAACATTTCAGCCTTTCAAAATGCACATCAAAGTAAGCATTACAAACCAGAATGGTATCAAGGCACAAAATAATATTGAACATTTTTAAAACGTGCCTATCCTTCTCAAAATCAGAACACAAAAGACATGTACATGGGTCTTCTGGTGCCAAGAAGTGCTCCTTGATGTGAGTAGTCAAATGGATCTTCCTCAAAATCCTGTGAAGACAAAATAAAACTACTCGGATGCTCCGGTTCAAAACATGTTAGTCCATTAGTTTCTTCATCATCAAACACAAGATTAGATTCTGAAAAAGGAAGTTCACAGTTATCGTCACAAGTCATCAAATTTTCTATCAGCTCTTCATCATATTCATCAAAAATTGGTAAAGAATCTGAAAAATATTTAAGATCTTCAAGGTTGTTTTCAGACTTACCTTTGAATTTTTCACTGATGAATAAGGATGGTTCAGCAACAGGTGCACGTGTGGTTGTGCTCTTTTTTTGGATCTTGCTGGTGTCCTTGAGGGCTTTCACCACTCTCTCCACAAGGTTGTCACAAAACTCCCGGACTTCAAATTGACTGAAAAGCATTCTTTGATCAGCTTCAAACATCTTAACCTGAAAATTGTCAACACAAAAGGTTAACAGATAAAAACAATCCTCACACTTTCAAGTGTTTATCCTCACCCACACACGTGTTTCTCTCGGATTTTAGTGGTCACACAAGAGTTTCCTCTCAAAGGTCTAAGAGAACAAATCAAGTAACCCAATGTAATCTCCAAGCAAACAAGAGATGAACATAAGATAGGAAGATAAAAGAATTGGTTTTGAAATCCGTATTAACCACTCCAAGGCTGGATTCTCCTCAGCCAGCAGGATTTCTCTTCCACCACCTAGCCAAAATCAAACTTTTTTTCTTTTTTTGATAGATCTTTTTTTTAATAGAAAAATGGCGATAGGTAAGGTAGTGGCTTGGATTTGAGATAAAAAGAAGAAGAAGAAGTGTTTAGAAAATGAAAGATGAGAAGATGATAGATAGTACCGGTTGAGTGGCTCTGATACCACTTGATACACCCTAAATTAGGAAAGGATCACTCAGCCGGACTTAAGGATATGAACTCGCCAAAATGGAGAACTGATGGATTGAATGGTGACACAATAGGGACGGAAAGTCTCTTGATACTACCAGACTTCAATTGTTTCTTGATATGACGCACAAGTCCAACAAAAGAAGGGTTTCTATACGTTTCTTGATATGACGCACAAGTCCAACGAAATATAGAAGTTTGCTTGGAGCTAACCACACCAAAAAACAAGAAGTGTTCTACAAAGAACAAATGAGATAAACTCAATAAAAGGGAAAAAAGGTTCTTCAATTTCGTGGCTCATAAGCCCTATTTATAGGATTACAAGTCGTAGAAAACCAAAGAAGAATGTGCTAAAAACAAGGCATTGAAAATAGAAATAAAGACTAGAAAATATTAAATGAGTCAAAGGCGCGGAATCTGATGAAGACCAGTCAAGATGATCCTTCGGCTACTGTCCAGGTTCAAGAACTGAACTTTCGGATGATCCGCTTGACCAAGATGTGTACTGGCGTGAAACAAGGCTTCAAACAGCTTGAGACTCCTTCCTTAGTGATATATCTGAGTGAGAAGTCCATCAAAAGGTCGAACACTGAAGCAAGAACGTCAGTACAGTCTTCGGGACACGCGGTGCGCACCAAAAGGGCCATAAGGGAGAATCTGCGGCCATCTTTGGATGCTTCTCGTCCCAAGTGGATTCTGGCTCAAAGTATGTGCCATAAGGGAGAATCTGCGGCCATCTTTTAGATCAAGAATGTGCAATGATGTTGCTCAAAGTAGATGGAGAGCCAGAGAAATATCTTGAGGCCGCACACGTAAGAGAATGAGTTGAAGCTATGGTAGCCGAGGTAGAGTATATCACAAGAAACAAGACATGGGAGCTTGAGTATAGACCGCCTGGAGTTAAAACTATAGGGTTAAAGTGGATCTACAAGATAAAAAGAAAGGCGGATGGTACGGGAACAAGTGTTTGCACCAGTAGCACGTCTTGAGACTATACGGCTCTTAATAGCCCTCGCAGCAACAAACAGTTAGGAAATTCATCATCTAGACGTGAAGAACGCTTTATTGAATGATGATCTAAAGGTGGTAGTGTATGTGAAACAACCCGAAGGTTATAAAAAGAAAGGAAAAGAGGATCGATTATATGTGTTACACAAGGCTTTGTATGGGATACGCCAAGCACCAAGAGCTTGGAATGTGAAACTTGATCAGGTTCTGGAGGAGAAGAGATTTAAAAAGTGCATGAAGGATCCACCAGTGTACCGCAAGAATGAAGGAGAAGACTTATTGCTAATATCCATTTACTTTGATGATCTATTTGTGACGGGAACTTCGCTTAAGGTGATTAAGAAATTTGAGGAAGAGGTGTCAAAGAAGTTTGAGATATTAGATATAGGAAAGCTAGCATATTACCTTGGCGTATAAGTGATTCAAGAAGCATACAAATCATGATAAAACAAGAAAGGTATGCTCAAGGAATCCTGTATGACACAAAGATGTTTGTAACGCGACTCAAGTTCCAATAGAGATCGATTTTAAAGATCTCAAAAGCTGAAGATGAACCAGAGATGGATGCTACGGAGTACATGAGAATCATAGGATGTTTGAGGTATTTACTTCACACAATACCTGACTTGTGCTACGCAGTTGGCATTCTTAGTAGATACATGCACGATCCAAGACTCTCATGGACAAGCCATCAAGCACATACTACGGTATGTAAAAGGAACAGCAAAGTTTGGTTTGTTTTTCAAGATAGATGGGTCAAGGAGTGTCATTGGTTATAGTGACAGTAGTCACAATATTGATGTTGATGACAGGAGGAAGACGGGAGGAGCACGTCAGGACATGATTCCATTATGGTTCATCATTAATTACTTAGACGTCGCATTGTCATCTTGTGAAGCAGAGTTCATGGCGGCAACAAAAGCAGAAAAGGAAGCTATATGGGTCAAGAAGTTGTTGTGTGAGATACTAAGTGAAGAAGGTGAAAAGGTCAAGCTTAGAATCGACAACAAATCAGCCATTGCTTTAACTAAGAATTCAGTTTTCCATGGAAGGAGTAAGCACATACTTTCCAGATATCATTTCAATCGTGAGTGTGTGGAGAATGGACAAATTGAAGTGGAACATGTGCTGCATGTTGAGCAGAAGGCCGACATCTTTACCAAGCCATTAGAAATGATTAAGTTTAAGCAAATGAGGAGCTTAATTGGAGTTCAAAAAATTGATTTCCCTATTTCAAGTCAGAATTAAAGGGGTGAATGTTGGATAATTCCAAGACTTGTGGAAAGTTAACATATTAATAGGTATTTAATATGTTAGGAGATAAATACAAATAAAAGAAAATCTAGAATAGGAAAAATAATTTTTCTAATTAGATTAGTTTTGTGTTTCCATATCCCACATTTAAAGGGAATTGTCTTTCACTATAAATATAGATTTAATGGAGAAGTGTTTCATAAGATCTAAGAGAAACATTGAGAGTTTTAGTTTTGAGAAGTTTTTAAGCCAATAAGAAAAAAATTTCTTATAAATCTTTGTGTTTCTAGAGATTTGAGATGACATTGTAGCTTCGAGATGCTCGGTATGTTCACAAGAAATGTGCTCGTCGGATTATACTTTATTTCTGTAACACCACCTAAATGTTTTAGAGATACTACGGTCTGCTATAAATCCCTCAAAAATCAATCCAATCCTAATCTTATTAAAGCAAAGTCCAAATCGGTCCATATATATATCTAAACATCTTTAGTGCTAAGCGAGAACAGATGACTACACCATACGCTATTTTTTGAAACAAAGCTGTCAAAAGTGAGTTTGATTCTACTATCCAAATTATACATGATATATAACTGATTTCACCCAAAGATGCAAAGCATTATAGTGTAAATGGATCTTCAAACAAAAACTGATGGGACAATTGACAAATACAAATAGACTTGTAGTTCAAGGGCTCCAACATAAAGAAGGTTTGGACTATGTTGACATTTATTATCTGATAACGAGAATAATATCAATAAGACTGATGATAGGTATCGCAACATTAAACGAACCTGGAAATCCATCAAATGGATGTAAAAGGTGTTTTTAGATGATAATTAAAAGAGAAGATTTATATGAAACAACCGGAGTAATTCGTCTTTCCTGGACAGGAAGACAAAGTATGCCGACTTGTAAAGTCATTTTATAGGCTCAAACAAGCTCATAACAATGAGGACGAAAAATTTGACAATATAATGATGTCAAATGGTTTCAAAATTAATAGATGTAATAAATGCATATACTACATAAAGATATGTTTAGCTATGTTTATACGTAGATGATATGCTCATTATTGGAAGCAAGAAAAACATGATTAAACAAGCAAAAATATGCTCAAAGGAATATTTGACACGAAGGATGTGATAAGCATATGTTGTTTTCGGGATTAATATCACAAGAAATTTAAGCGGAATTATCTTGTCTCAATCTCATTATGCTTAAATGATATCAGAGAGATTTACAATTACTCTAATATCACAGAAAATCTTTGTTAGATCCCAACTTTTACTTACAAAAAATTGAGGTGAAGCGGTATAACAAAACAAGTATGCATGTGTGGTCAGAAGTCTAAATACTCAACAAATTGTACTAGACCAGATCTAGCACACACATTACATGTAATGGGTCATTATACAAGTAGTCCAGGTCACAAACACTTGAAAGCTATAATGAGAGTAGAACTACTTATGATATACCAAAAACTTTGAGTAAAGCCACTGTAGTTTTAGAGAGAGATATTGATGCTAACCGGATATTAGATTCTTAAAAAAAACTCAAAATCCACAAGTGGATATGTCTTTACACTATGAGAGACTGAAATATCGTGAAAATCTACCCAAAAAGTGCTAGCCAGATCCATCATGGAATATGAGTTCATAGCCTTATTTGTGAGAAACATGTGTCAGCTATATGAGTACATTGGGATAGTCAATCGGTCATAGTTCAAGATCAAAATAATCTCTACAATTTTAAATATCATCACATGGTGTAATCACAATAGACTATATCAAATCGGCTGACAACCTAGCAGATTCATTTAGCAAAGACTTTTCAAGAGATGTTGTTGCTAAATCATCAAAAGAAATGGATTTAAAGCATATGAAAAATGGGGATGCTTGATGGCAATCCTACCTATCATGATTAGAGATCTCACTATGTACGTGGGTTTAATAGGGAAACAAAATCTAACAGTTTCTACCAAAAATACTTTAAGACTATACTCACTTCGCAGCTCCTAAGATGATAAAAGTGCTATCAAATGTCAGAATGATAAGCGTTAGCTTTTACTGTTTCCATAGCTTCGGAAGAGGAGTATTATTCGGTCAATCACCTAATGAGTGTATAAGGCAGTTTCTAGGAGAATGGATGTAAAGTTATATATTCTAAGTTCACTCATGAAAATCAGGAAAAGTTCAGGACCATAATGAACACAATAGAGAACTAAGTTCTACGAAAAAAATGAAGATGTGTTATAGTTGTTGTCTTGATTTAAAAAAAAACATTGGGTGATTCAATAAATCATGTTCACCTCCTGATAAAGTGAACCTGATATATTTTAAGTATTAGTGGTTCATGACTTATAATTGCCACTAACTCAAACATAGTGAATTTTTTGCAAAACACTCTTGAAGGTCTAATCTAGTTAAGTAAAGTCTATATGATAGAGTTTAGTCAATTTAGAGACTATTAAAATGTTTATAGTTGATTTCTTAAAATGTTTAGTTATTTATATTCATGTCAGGAGCGTATTTTCCGGTCAAACCGGTGGTTGTCGTGGCAAGATTAATAGCTCGTTAGAAAGCTTGCAACGAGCACTACAATCTCGTATATTCAAACGTTATAACCAAAGCTAAACTGAATGAGAAATGAAGCAATGATGTGAGTAAGTTAGAATGTTGAACATGGTTTAAATTTTGACTGTGTCAATTTTAAAAAATTCCACATCGTTCAGAGAAAGAGTACAGCCGCGTTGTCACCGGGCAAGGGTCTAGGTCTGGGAGAATGTGGCCCCAAGGTTACTACAAAGTGTTATTCTGGAATATTTTTGTGTGAGGCTTTTACACTGATCTCTTGCTTCAGAAAAAAAATCTGTCAACCAAATCTTGTAAGAATTTTGGAACTGCCCTAGGTACACCCATCTTCCACGATTCGTGAATCAAACGATTCACCTGAATTTTTTGTGCTCCTCAGAGCATAAATTAGAATATTGTTTTCTCTTTCCTATATTCACAAGTGACCTCTCTTCTCATTTGACACGTTTTCTGAAAACTATATTCTTTAGAAAAAGTTTCTAAATGTAAGTTTATAGTTTAAGAGTGTTTTCGTAGCATTGTAGTTTGTAAGGACTGTTTACGAATGTTGTCTGAAAATCTATCATAGATTTACTCTTGGCGTCCAATTCTCTTATGATTGATTTGTTGCGCTTACGAAACAAATATGAAGAATTAAAAAAATATATATATTATATCTCAATTCTAGGCATGTGACATTGACTGAAACCAAATACCAGAATCAAATCTGATCCGAAATGTACCGGTTCGGTTTCGGTCATAGTCTAATTATCCGATGGGTTTTGGTGTTGATTATCCACAGGTGTCGGTACAGTTTTGGTTTTTATCCGGAACAAATCGGATATCCGTTTAAACCGAACTCTATATTTAGAAATCATAGAATTGTATCCACCCCACCAAAGGTCAAACCTAGGTGGGATAGAGGAAGTCTAAGAAGCAATACCATTAGACTAGTTCAACTTCGTTGTACTTAAATACATATTAGTGATATATATGAGTTTGATTTATTTTTCTTTGAAAAAAATATAAAAAAAAATCAAAATTTAATATATGAGATTTAAAGTTATACCTGAACCGATTCGGAAGCGGGTGGAATCGATTCCAAATCCAAACCGAAATTTTACTAACTAGTATTTGGATATAATTTTTCTATAACCGAAATATCCGGAATCGAAACGAATCCTATTCGAAACAGATCCGAATAACGAAAGTCGCAGGCCTACTCAATTCCATGGTATGATTTATTTAAATCGTTGTCATACAACAATCACTCCAATTAATTTGGTAATTTGTAATTGAATAATCTAGTTCAGGGCTACATCTTTTAAACTGAAAGATATCAAATATAATAACATGAACAGACAGTAGAACATATTTCGTGAACAACATACATATTTTGATATGGACCGGAGAGTAAAATATACACAGATACAAATACATAAAACAAAAAGTACAATACATCATTAACGCCCTTGAGAAACATCACAAAAGAAAAAGAAAGTCGTATCAAAGTAGGAAAATACTCGAGGAAGAAGTTTGTGTGTACCCAACAGGCAAAAAGCATTTATCATCAAGGCTTTCTTGCTGCAAATTGATTCCCAGACTTGAGATTATCTTGACGGACGTCCATGGGCAGCTTGGTCCAGCTAATGTCATCTCTGACTTTCTTCCTCTGAACCACAACGTAAAAGCTCATGAATATACACATAAACGCCATCATTGCGATGAATATGCTCAGGTTTCTTCTATTTGGGCAAGAAGTGAGAATCATATCTGTGGTAACAAACCCATCAAGACTCCCCATCGAGTTATTCATCTTCATGATCTCAACACCGTTCAACATCGCATCCACCCCATGCTCATCAACACTGGTCTTGTTTGATGGTCCCACACTTACTGTAATCGATGATCCTAAAGGGTTGTTGGAATCAGCAGTAAGATCCACCACGAAATCCATGTAATAAGGGGAAGCAAGGACGTAACCAGTAGAGTCAGAGATATCGAAATCTTGAAAAGCCAAGTTCCGGTTGATGTAAACGTTGAAATAGAGCATACCGAGTGATTTACTAGCTATGTCACAGAAATGCATCCGGATCAGATATTTGTAACCCGTGCTCACGGGGAAGTCCCAACTCATAACATTGCCCACACGGGCAGTGTTGTAGACGTTATCAGGACCAACTTCCCGACTCGCACCTCCGGGCCTATACTTAATCCTACCGGTGAAGTAAGCTTTGTGAGAAGACGCATCAACGGTTTTGAACAAGTCATCATCAGGGAGCCAAGTTCTCCACAAGGTGTCATTGAAAGGAGTAACCTTTCTACCACCAACATTGATCCTGTACACAACTTCCATGGCTTGTTTACCTAAACCATTCAACTTGCCAGTTCCATCACGAGATACAGAGGTTGCAACGTCAGCAATCAAATCCTTAGGCGCAGATATAACTTCTATAGCGTTAACGAACGCTAATTTCGAATCTTTACTAGGAACAAACCTGAGCACAACCTCTCCAACATCTACCCAAATCAGAAATTCCCTAACTTTAGACGACGAGTCATCGTCATTGCCGTTAAAATTTCTAAGCACGACGTGACCGTTAACGGTGACGTGAAACTCAGCGTCGTTCAGATCGATTGTAGAGGAAGAGAGCCTATTGAAATGAAGACGTACCATGTGAGTCCCTTTCTCGCGGACACGGAACTCGTACTTTTCCTGTCGGGCGAATACCCTAGCGGTCCGGTAGATCTGAGGGACGTTCGGAGCTAGATCTTCTCCTTGGAGGGAGACTGATCCTTCCGATGAGAAGAACTTCACTTTCGACGCGTCGGAGACGAACCGGCGGTTATCCACGGTGGAGTCAACGTTGGAGCCGCAGTTGACGAGGTACTCGTCGGCGGGGGAGAAAGAGAGAGACGAGATTGAGGATGATAGGAAGATAACGAAGAAAAGGAATACGATCCTTCTGGACAGAATCGCCATTGCCGCGGAGAAGAGATTGCAGAATTTGCAGTCGAGATCAATCAGACAAGTAGATGATGTAATTTGGAAATTGAGACCTAGTCAACGCGTCATTACAGCTGTTTCGTCTGCATTTTCGATCATCTAAATCATTTAACAAGACACGACTAATTCGTACCGGCTCATATATCCCAACTTGTGTAAAAGCCCAAGCCCAATTATTAATCAAAATTCCACTCTAGTGTAATGAGTTAATGACACAAAAAAGGATGTTTAACTATGAGAAATTTGAGCCTATAACAAAAAAATATATTATACTAGGGTCGGCCTACGGGCGGGAAGTTAATAATAAAAACTGTTTTATATAAATTTATATTTATTTTATGAAGTCGACTGAAAACTATATTATATAAAAAAATAATGAATAGAATTCTGAGATCACATTGTAAAGACATCATTAGTGGTAAAATAGCAAGTAGAGTACCTCACTAATATTTTTATTATTATTTTTGTACATAATTTAGTTATTAATAATTTTAAAAATTAAAATAAAAACAACATGTAAAATAATGCCACATGTATTCACGGATTCTTTAAAAATATATGAAAGCTCTTCTCACAGCCCACAGGTACCATTTCTCTTTCTTCTTTTTCAGCTTTTAATATTTTTAAATTTGTTAGAGACTGGTGAATTTCAACCGATACGAATGCCTTTATTTTTAATAAACATTTTTGGTTTGGAATTAAAATGACAATATCCTTCATTATTCTCTTTTTTCAGAGAATACAAAATTAACAAAAACAAATTCAGAATAATATGATGATATATATATCTTCTTATTATTCTTAGTTCAATTTGACATAATAAAAGAAAATATTAACTTTAAATAGATAATAAGTGAGATTTAATGTTTACCATATTCATGGTACCATTATTGATCTTTACCATCACTAAAGGAGCATTTTAAAAAATATATTTTCAATAAGTGGCAAAAGAGTCTTATATCCTTGTCCTTGATATATATATAACAAATAATTATTTAAATAAAAAACATATTTTTTTTATGTTTTCGAATTATACTTTTTTAAAATTCAAACTTTTTTATAATTATTTTTTTTTGGAATTTTTTTGGTTTTTTTTTTTTTTTTTTTTTAATTCTACAGATATAAGATATGTTCGGTTATTTATAAAATTTGATTCAATTCTCGTTCAGATATTTTGTTTTTGTGGTTCAGTTTGGACAACAAAGTGGGGAACCCGCTAATATCAAAAACAAAATCGGTTCTCTTTCGGTTACGGGCGTTTCAGATTATTTTGGTTAATTTGAGTAGATTTTATTGATAAATTATTTTTTGCCAGGAAAAAAACAGGTGATTTAAGTTTTTTTGGATAAATTATCAGGTAGTTTATATAATTTTAAATAATTTAGGGAAATGGTATTCATATAATTCATTTTGGATAGTTCAGTTTATAAATAATAATTTTATGATATTTGTTACTGTAAAACTAAGTTTATTTAATATTTTAGATTTGTAAATTATATTTCAAATTGAGATACTTATTGATTTTGGTTCGGTTCTGGTTTGTTTTTGATATTTTAGTTTCAGAAAAATATAGAATACATGATATATAGAAATATACATGATTTATGAAATTTGATTTTGTTTCAATTTTTTTTTTATTTGGTAAGGTTCGATTCTTCATTTACGGGTAAACACATGGTTAATTTCATGTGTGCAGAGCTTTGTAGTACTGGTTAACGGCACATTGATTTTAATGTTTGATCTCAAACCTCTCGTCATTCTATTTATTTATAAATTAAAATTGGGATACAATTATTGACCATATATTAACTTAGAAAAATACATTGGCGGATGAATCAAATCTATTTTTCATTTGTTAGTTGACTATAGTAAGAATAATATTATTGTATAGACCCAAATCAAAGTTTAGAGTCATAAATAATAGAGCCTAAAAAGACCGACAAATAATTTAAGTGGTAAAGTAGTTTATGATGCCGTGGATTTTTTTTTTGTTATTTGTTTTAGTATATTATTTTAGCTTTTTCTATCATTGTATTTATTTCATGCAAGATTTTAAGTAATATTTTTTAAATAATTAATATGTATTATATATTATTTGATTAAGACAATTGTGGAGGTCTTATCTTTTTATACTACCAGATTTTAGTAGTTTAATCGAATGTTAAGTTTTGTAGGTATTGGCTATTAGATTTGGGTTTGCGTTACAACTATGAGTTCTATTAAGGTTGTTATTCATGACAAAAAAAAATGATTGAAGTCTACCACCCCACTCCCTCCTCTTAACATCTTTCGTTGTTGGTACTTGGTAAAACTGAACGTCATAACTTTACAAAAAGTATAAAGCGAGAAGGAAAAAACATTATCCCAAGTAAATGTTATCACTTATAATCATACAATACTCATCATAGGAACGACATTATCCGACTAACATGTTAAGAGAAGAAAGAGAACAACATCAGATTATACTGCAGCATCCTAGATTATACTGCCAAACTTCAGATTCCTTGTCCTCCTTTGTGATCCATCTCCTACTGATATCTTGACGAAGACATTTGCACAGAAGTATGACAGTGTCTGATTGGTTCTCAAAACCAAGCTGAATGCAGACACTTATCATTCAAACCTCAAGCTCCAAATTCAATTTTCCTTCATCATATGGACACACTGAAAAGAGCGCGAAAACAAAAGTAAATCACATCAGGTCATAACTTTAGCTTATGATCACAGAAGAAGCTGCTATTGACCAAGTTTAAACAAAAAAACTAAGCAACTAAATGATAAAATCATCAAAACACATATGAGAAAGACGTTGCAAGTAGAATCCATTGATCAAATCAGATTGTATTGAAAAGTTTTAGATTATTAGATAGATGGTAAGAAACATAATCAGAACTTTTGAAGGGATATTTTTAAGGAGTCAGACCTGCATGGAATAGCTATGGATCCAAGCATTGTGGCAAGCTATTGATATATAGACCTAAAGATCTACCTATCTACGAAAACCAATCAATACAAATTCAAAACCTAAACCAAAGAGCACAACCAACCAAAAATTTAATTAAAATTATAGCAAGAACACACTTGGATTGGATGGTTAGGTGATCTTTGTGATGGGAAAGACAAAGAGAGCAAAGCTCGCCACTGGTGCAGTCTAAGTAATACATATTGCAATCACCCTTGTGAGAGTCTACATGAAACTTGCAGTGAACAAAGAACTGCTCTTTAAGCAGAGGTTTCACCCATGGCGGCCATCAATTATCTTCCTCCTCTGGTCCACCAGCTCCCTGCACCAAAACCAATACAGATTTGATTATCTGTTCCAGAACATAAACATTTGGTATACGATTATATATATATTCCACGAGAACATTTAAACATATCTCTTAAACCACAAATGAACTTCAAAAATTTCACCTTTTATACTTCAATTTCAAAAAGTTATCATTTTAGGAATCATATTAAAACCCATTAATGTTTTAGATTCTTGCTCACTATTTATATGGAATTCTGTGGGTTAAAAGTTTAAGATTAGTATATAAGAGAAAATCGTATTGTACAAATTAGTGACACCAAATAAAGTAAATTACTTACAGAATCAAACATGTCGCATAAGATGAAATACTCTTCCCAAAGAGCATTGTTCCGATTCTTCAAGATAAAACCAAACCCCTTTGTTGGGTATACGGAACAAAGCACTTAGATGTTTTAAAAGAAACAGAGCATGCCAGATAAAGGTATTATATGAAATACCACGTTTTTCTTTTCTTAGGCTTGATTTCTCAGAATTCTCCTAATCATTGATTGGCATACTCGGTTACTGAAAATGACCCTCAAGAACTTTGATGAACACATCAAAGTTTAAAGACGTTTAACAATGGCGTTAAAGACGTTTGGATTCAGCGGAAGACGGGTTTTCAGAGGAGGAAAGAGGATGGAGTTAAGAAAAGGTTTAATGATCTGTAAATGGAAAAGGTTTGATTAATAAAGAAGAATCACAAAAGAGGTTATCTAAACTCTACGAACGGCGGAGAAGAAATCGAGAGAAGAACCCCAAGACTCATCCGATGCATTTAGAGGGGGGATTAGGGTTACTCGCTAATGGGTCGGATTTCTTGAGAAATGCCTGAAATAGACAGACAAAAAAGCCCTGACGGTTCTGATTAAATGAAACGCAAAGTTTTATGGATGTGACACGTGTCGGTTTTATAGAGCACGACTTTCTGACGTGGCGCTGAGGTGGCACAACAGGAGGGAGGCAAACATCTTTTTATATATATAGATTTCACTGACTAACCATATTATCCCTTGACAAAAAAAAAACCATAGCATCCATCTCTCCTTTTTTCTCTTCATATCTCTTTACGTCCTCTTACTACAAAACTAGTTATTTCCCAAGTCTAGTTTTTTTAAAATATTCTTTAGAATAGCTTCTTTTAATTTATATTTTTACCAAAAGAGTCATTAAAGAAGAAAATAACAAAAGAAGTTTCATAAAAAGGTAATATACACTCATAACATTAATGTTAATTAATGTAGACTTATGGTTTATAGTTAAAAGTTAGAAATTTTGGGGAAAGGGTTTAAAATTTTTAACAATAAATAAAACAAATACAAAAATTTCAAAATAAAAAATTTTAAAATAGTTTCAAAAAGTATTTTAGAATTATGTATATTAATGTCACTACAGTAAACACTCAAGCTATTATGTCATCAATCCCTTATATAGTAAAACACAAATCAATCGACCAATCTTAGCATGACACATGGTTAATCAAAAATAAAAACCAGTTATAATGATAAAAATCTAGCAGTTAAAAATAAAACTTTAACAAACAAAAAAATCTTAGTATCCTTAGTTTTCTTAAACTGAAAAAAAAAATCATAGATTCTCTCCAATCAGTGCCACCACATTCGTAATAAGTGTCACTTTAGGTTTTTATTTTATTTCAAAAAGTGTCATTCTACAATTTCAGTGTAACTTTGTACATTAAATATATTTTTTACCCTTTTGAATAACCAAAATATTTTATTTAAATCATTCTCATTTGATTAATAATACATTAAATATAAATATATTAATCTATTATACAATTTTTTTAGTTTTTCATAAAAAATGTCAAAGTGACACTTATAATGTAACAAATAGAGTTTGTGGAAGCCGTTTTGGTCCTTTGGTTTGACCAAAGGTTCATTAATGCTTCTACACCAGGAGGTCTGAGTTTCAATTCTCGGAAAAGATGAATTATGCGAATTAAGGGGAAAATGCTTATAAAGTTTCTCGATCAAGCTTTCGTGTTCGGTGGCCGTCAGCGGTTTTCGTCGTTGGTCACCACCAACTTTTGTCTTTTGTTGTTGTGAAATATATCGCTCGGTCGTTAGACTGATTTTCTCTTTCCGTTTGCAAACTTCTCTTCGGTTAAATCCACTTTTATTTTCGCTTGGTGAATTTTGCTTTTGTAATTATATCAACTGGATCGGAGCAGCTCTTCACGTGTTCTCCTATCTCTGATTCTAGCTGATTACTCAAAGCTTCAGCTCCCTATTTCATTTGATGATTTTTTCGGTTCGCTGGAAATCATGTTATTTCGGTTGAGTTCTAGGATATTCATATTTCTTGACGGTTATCCTCAACCTTTATTCTCTGACGATATCAATCTTTGTTGTATATCTTGGCAAAGTGTTCTGAAGAGTTAAAGATTTGAGTTTAGCTTGTTGACTTCGCGGTTTGAACCATCTTAGGAAGAGCCAAAGCCTGCTAGTTTGTAGGTGTTTTGGTGACAGCGGACCTTAAATCAATTGAAGTTACTGGGAGAGCTTTCATATCCGGCAAACAGATTGAAGATGCTCGGTCTTAGAAGCGCTCAGGGAGTGAAGCAAAAGACGAGTTCGAGAAGAATCTCTTTGATTGAGATGAGGCCCCATGGGTATGAATCAACACTGAAGAACATCAAGACGATGAAGCAATTCAGCGACGGACCAGCGACGGAGCGGTGGCGGAGGGGTCACTTTTACTTGCAAGCCGCATGTTTGACGTGTATCTTAAGAATGCTCTATCGTCAAAAACGTGTAATGGAGACGTGTAGGTTTATACTCGTATTGGGCTTCAAACTGTAAAATTATAAAGTTGTCTTTGGGCCTGAAATGCTAAAGCTGTCTCGTTTGTAAACATGTCCTTTTTGGGCTGTTAAATGAAATAGTGTTTACAAAAAAAGAGGAAAAAAATGTTTACAAGAGATCTGCAGCAAGGCGGAAGGAGTACCGTCAAGCGTGGATCCATAGGGCGGTTCAAGTGATGCAGTCAGACGTGAATTCTTATACGGTATGTAGAATTATCGGCTGTAAAATCGTCTGTAATACTTCTCATAGTTGTAATAGCATAATTATCCATCGTTAAAAAAAACGGATGGAGTATCATTTATATAACTCCCAGATCATGTCATTTGTATAACTGTTTCATCTTTTATATAATTTCAGTCAATTAATTGCTTCTTTTATTTGCTCGTTTTCTTTTTCTTTTATTCATAGTTTCTTTACTTGATCACTTTTTTGAGGGGTTCTTGAATGTAGCAACATAAAATTGATACGCTTATAACTACTCTTTATCCAGATTTTCCGTTTTTTCTTCTCAACTTAATACTTTCATTTTCTTGCATGATTCATATCGATAATGTCAATTGAGTTTCATCAGCTTAAATCTTCAAAAATGAATAGAAAATCAAAGCAGTGTCAACAACAATTGAGGTAATAATAAGTATTAGGTGATAACCTGCGCCTTGCGCGGAGTGAAATTTAAATTTATACAATTATAATAATTACTCTTTTCAAATTAAGCATGAAGATTGCTTGTATAAATCATTTTTCTTGCTTAAACCATGTATAAATCATGAATGATAGATTATGTATTTTTGTTTGTCATTCTGTTGTTCATTGTTTTTAATTACATAAAATAATAATGTGATATTTTTTTAATATGATATAGAAAGGGAATGTATGTTCACTGATCTTTCCAAAAAATATTATTTATTATTTATTTGTTCAAAATGGTTTTGGTTTAACTTATTTACATCACCTATATCTTAATATGTACAATCTATTAAAACACAATCACAAGTTGGATCCAGTTTGATTCAAGGTAGAATTTTTTTTTTAAACTATATTTTATATATTTTTCTTAACCTGTTCTATTTCCAACTACTCATATATATAGCCTAACTATTTAGATATTTTATTATATGGTTAATGTGATTGTTTAATTTTTAATAATATAAATAAAACAAAAAATGATGGAGGATACAATAGCTATTATCAATTCTTTATTATTCAAAATCATTAATTATCGTATATATGTTAATCAAATTAGGTAATTCTGTAGCTTTTATTTAAGAAAATAATGAAAAATATTTTTTTATGTAGTTCTAATCAATTTGATAGTTAATTTAATAAAAAATATAATATATATATTTAAATGGACCAACTTATTTTTCTAAAGATTATATGAGAAACATCCTAGTGATGACATTATGGCTAAATTCAAAGGTTGTAATGCTCTTCAATTAATATATAAGAGACATATGACTCTATTCTATACAGGTTTTTTAAGGTAGATATATAATCACTACAAGAAAACAGCAAGGATACTGAGGGAAAAAATCGTCGGAATTTCGTCGGAATAACGTTATTCCGACGACATACCGACGAAACAGGTACTCGGAAATAATTCCTCGGAATTTCTTCTTTCCTCGGAAATCCCTCGGAATTTTCCGACGGAATTCCGAGGAAATTCCGAGGATCACTAGTTTGTCGGAAATCTCCTCGGAATATACCGAGGGAGAACTTCGTCGGGATAGTTCCTCGGAACTTCATCGATCGATGCTTTTTTGGACATATATCCATCGATCGATCTGTTTATAAAAAAACGTTCTTAATATACCGAGGAACATGTCCCTCGGTATATTCCGAGGAACGTGTCCCTCGGT
>NC_027749.1:27753800-27754683 GCF_000695525.1 Brassica oleracea var. oleracea | reverse complement strand
ATTAAAGTGTATAAGTGTTTCTCTTATGTTGTGTGGTTTTCATTCATGCAATCGTGAAAGTGTTTGTTATTGGGTAAAACACCAAAGTTTGACTTCATAATCTGGTTAAGACACTTAATGAAGGTTATATACGTCTTATTCAATCCGCAAAACGTTGTTTTCGGTTAAATATTCCGAGGAAACCCTTTGCTTCCTCGGACTTCCGTCGGAATATTCCGAAGAAATTCCGAGGAACACCTGATATACTCTATCGATCGATGCGTTTTTGGACATATATCCATCGATCGATCCGTTTATAAAAAAGCGTTCGAGATTTTGTTACTCCAAACCCTGTTTCCTCGGAAAAGCCTCGGAATATTCCGAGGCTTTTCCGAGGAAACAGGGTTTGGAGTAACAAAATCTCGAACGCTTTTTTATAAACGGATCGATCGATGGATATATGTCCAAAAACGCATCGATCGATCACTAAGATGGACCAAAACGTAACAATGTGATCGATCGATTAGATTATTCCATCGATCGGTCGAGAATCTCAAGTCTTCCTCGAAATGTCCTCGGAAAATCTCGAACGGTTTTTTATAAACGGATCGATCGATGGATTTATGTCCAAAAACGCATCGATCGATCACTAGTTCGTCGGAATTTCCTCGGAATATTCCGACGGATTTCCGAGGAAAGAAGGTATATCAAGTGTTCCTCGGAATTTCCTCGGTATTTCTTATAAAAAAAAAAAAAAATCAAAGGTAGTCTGTTTCCGAGTCATCATCACCAGATGAATCTGAATCTGGATCTTGGTGAAACTCTCCAATCACTGGTTCATCCTCTACGTGAACGACGGCTTCCTCTCCAAAGTCGGTTAAATCGACTACAAGGCCAACTCCAG
>NC_027749.1:27746949-27750979 GCF_000695525.1 Brassica oleracea var. oleracea | reverse complement strand
CATATTTTTTATGAATCAAATTCGTGTGTAAATAGAGTCAGATGGAGGATGAAGATATGGAGCGAATGAAGAGGAAGAGGAGTGCTTGTATATATAGTTTAAATCCTGCCAACAGACCGAGGAAATTCCGACGCCAACGGCTAGTTCGTCAGAATTTCCTCGGAATTTTGTAAAATCCCCCAACGGCACTCCAACGGCTATAATATTTCCTCGGAATTCATCGGTTTTTTCAGAGGAACACATTTTTCCTCGGAATTTCCTCGGAATATTCTGACGGATTGATATTTCCTCGGAATTCCGTCGGTATATTCCGAGAAAATTCCGAGGAAACCAAATTTTGTGTTTCCTCGGAATTCCTTCGGAAATTCCTCGGGATATTCCGAGGATTTCATTTTCCGTCGGAATGTCCGTCAGAATACCGTTGTTTTCTTGTAGTGAATAACTACGTTCTCTTAATTTAACAAACAAGAAAAGGAATGAGTAATTATTAATATGTTTTCTTTTCAATGGCTTATCCTTAGAAAGACGAAAGGACAACATACCTAAGCATTTTGATATTTTAATTTTAGTCAACTATGGAAAACTTTCAATGCTTTGGGTTTATTCATTGAGAAATTTTAGTTTATTTAGTTTACAAAAAAAAAAAAAAAAAATTAGTTTATTATGTTTATTACATGGCAAAAGAAAAGCTAGGTCATATCCTTACTGAGAAACGTGTATATCACATATTGGTAACGAGATTAAGATGAATTGTTCATAGAGGTAGGGCCAGACCTGAAAAATTTCAGCCCACAAGTAAACAAATGTTTTGGCCCTTTATCTTTATAAGTTAAAGAAAGTTAAGTTTAGTTAATTGAACCTTGCACTTTGACTATGCACCCTGAAGTCTTTGCCAGTAGAGCTATGTAAGGTTTATGATACTACTGTCCCCCTAAATATATAAATCTTGCATAGCGGCACTTTAATTAATCATGAGCGTAAGTTTTAATAGTTACCATGGATACATTATCCAATATCCATAATTTATGGCTTTAGGAAAATTATTTTTACATGTTGGTTTTGTTAATCTATTTGCAGTCATGCATTATTATTCTGTTATATAGTGTTAAGATACATGTGATTTTTTAAAAAATATAATGCTTCTATTTGATTTTCAGATGAAGATAGTAGCACATAAAAGGCAAATAGTTGTTTAAGAGGGTTAAAAATTAGACTAAGAATTTAAGGGAAAAAAAAAGAATTAGACTAAAAATCTAGAAAATAATAATGTGTAATTTGTAACTAATCAGATTTTTTTAAAAACTATTTGGATTAGTCTTTTAGTTACGTAATTTATGTATATTATGTATAATTCGGTAACTTATGTATATTATTGTTGTTGAAGTCTATTATTTTGATTTTTCAATATTAATGTAACGCTTGACTATAATTTTGGTTTATTACAAGCAAGTATGTTACTATTAACTCTTGACTATGTATGTAAATGTAATTGGTTTTTATTAATTAAAGTATTTGATTTTATATGTTGGTATCTCTCCTGCTTTGCCACGTGAAAGTCGTTCGCTGCAGGGGCGACACGTGTCCGTCACAATATTATTTGGGCTTCAGACTTATAAATTTTGGACCTTATACAATTCTAATTTTTCAAGTCCGGTAACCCACAAAGTCTACCTCTGAACCAGCAGCCGTAATCAATTATCTATAGATAGATAACGAAAAAAATCCAAGTCATCGTAAACTACTTTACCACTTAAATTATTTGTCGGTCTCTTTAGGCTCTATTATTTATGACTCTAAACTTTGATTTGGATCTATACAATAATATTATTCTTACTATAGTCAACTAGCAAATGAAAAATAGATTTGATTCATCCGCCAATTTATTTTTCTAAGTTAATATATGGTCAATAATTGTATCCCAATTTTAATTTATAAATAAATAGAATGACGAGAGGTTTGAGATCAAACATTAAAATCGATGTGCCGTTAACGAGTACTACAAAGTTCTACACACATGAAATTAGCCATGTGTTTACCCGCAACTGAAGAATCGAACCTTACCAAATAAAAAACTAAATCGAAACTAAATCAAATTTCATAAATCAGGTATATTTCTATATATCATGTATTCTATATTTTTTTGAATCTAAAATATCAAAAACAAACGAGAACCGAACCAAAATCAATAACTATCTCAATTTGAAATATAATTTACAAATCTAAAATATTAAATAAACTTAGTTTTACGGTAAAAAATATCATAAACTTATTATTTATAAACTGATCTATCCAAAATGACTTATATGAATACCATTTTCCTAAATTATTTAAAATTATATAAACTACCTGATAATTTATCCAAAAAACTTAAATCATTTGTTTTTTTTCCTGGCAAAAAATAATTTATCAATAAAATTTACTCAAATTGGTAAAAAATATCATAAACTTATTATTTATAAACTGATCTATCCAAAATGAATTATATGAATACCATTTTCCTAAATTATTTAAAATTATATAAACTACCTGATAATTTATCCAAAAAACTTAAATCATTTGTTTTTTTTCCTGGCAAAAAATAATTTATCAATAAAATTTACTCAAATTAACCAAAATAATCTGAAACGCCCGTAACCGAAAAATACCCGATTTTGTTTTTGATATTAGCTGGTTCCCCACTTTGGTTATCCAAACTGAACCAAAAAAACAAAATATCTGAACGAGAATTGAATCAAATTTTATAAATAACCGAACATATCTTATATCTGTAGCATTAAAAAATAAAATAAAATAAACCAAAACAATTCCAAAAAAAATAATTATAAAAAAGTTTGAATTATAAAAAAGTATAATTCGAAAACATAAAAAAATATGTTTTTTATTTAAATAATTATTTGTTATATATATATCGAGACCAAAGATATAAGAGTTTTTTGCCACTTAGTGAAAATATATTTTAAAAAATGCTCCTTTAGTGATGGTAAAGATCAATAATGGTACCATGAATGTGGTAAACATGAAATTTCACCAATTATATATATATATATTATCATATTATTCTGAATTTTTTTTTTTGCTACTTTTGTATTCTCTGAAAAAATAGAATAATGAAGGATATTGTCATTTTAATTCCAAACCAAAAATGGTTATTAAAAATAAGGGCACTCGCACCGGTTAAAATTCATCAGTCTCTAACAAATTTAAAAATATTAAAAGCTGAAAAAGAAGAAAGAGAAATGGTAAAAAAAAAAGAGAGCAAGAGTAGTACATGTGGAAAGAGATTTCATACATTTCTAAAGAATCGGTGTATACATGTGGTATCATTTTACAAGCTTTTTATTTTAATTTTTAAAATTATTAATAACTAAATTATGTACAAAAATAATAATAAAAATATTAGTGAGGTACTCTACTTGCTATTTTACCACTAATGATGCCCTAACAATGTGATCTCAGAATTTTATTCATTATTATTTTTTATAATATAGTTTTCAATCCACCATGATTTTTAAATGTTTCATAAAATTAATATAAATTTATATAAAACAGTTTTTATTATTAACTTCCTACCCGTAGAGCGGACCGATCCTAGTTTTTATATATAAAAGAGGTTTTGCTTCTCTTCCACATATGCCACGTAGACGGACATGTCAGAAATTTGCTAGCTCTTGCGACACGTATGAAACACAACGTTTCATTAAAGTGTGTTTTTATTGTTTCGGGCTTGGCGCTGGGCTTCATGTTGCGTTTCGTCTGCGGCCAATCGACCACAGGCTTCTACGGAAACCCTAATCAGTGTCTATTAGGGGTGTTCAATCCGGATATCGGTTCGGTTTCGGTTCGGTTTTTTTGGTTTTTCGGTATTTCGGTTAGTAAAATATAACTACCATTCTAAATCCATATTTACTTCGGTTCGGGTCGGTTTATATACCGTCGGTTTTCGGTTTATTCGGTTTTATACCAAAAAACATAATTCTTTATTTTGGGATCATATTATATGAATTTTAGAGTCTTGTTGTCAACACATTCA
>NC_027749.1:27743268-27746844 GCF_000695525.1 Brassica oleracea var. oleracea | reverse complement strand
AAAAGAAGAATAAGAAAATAAGAAGCATGTTTGCGATGAATTGTTATTTAATTATAGTTCAAGTGTTTTACAAATCAGGACTATTTTATTACTGTAAAAAATATGGTAATAGTTATTAGCAAAAAGATTAACTTATGATTTTCATACGTTGTTATAAAATATATACATATTTTCATGTTTCTATTTTTTTATCGGTTTTATTCGGTTTATTCGGTTTTATCGGTTATATACCAAGCCATATCCAAATCCTACGGTTTTTTAAAAATCATATCCATTCGGTTTATATGGTATATACCAAATCCAAACCATATTATCTATTTTGGTTCGGTACGGTTCGGTTTTTCCATATTGAACTATGCTCTCCTTCGTGTTCTTCAATCAACTTCGATCGGTGCAGGGACGATCCAGATTCTGTAACGGTGTTTTGTGATTTAATGGTCTTAAATCGTCTTCATTCGTCATCCCACTACGAAACTATCTCTCCTGCGCTGTTCAACGTCTTTGCCACCATTGACTTTTAGGGTTCTTCCTGTTCTTCGAGCTCTGAGTAGGTAAACCGACATTAGATTTTGGAAGGGTCATGTGAGACAAATCGTTATGACGAATCTCTAGATCAAGCTGTCAGACACGTTGTTATGACGAATCTCTAGATCAAGTTGTCAGACGCGTCATTTCTTCCGGTAAACATCATCCTCACAAGTCTTAATAACGCTTGAAACTTCTTTTTATTGGAATGTCGAACTCATCTATCCCCCTCGCTGTTGTTTAGAATCAATCTGGATCTGAAACTCTCAAGCGTCTCCTCACAGGTTGTTTTGCCTCTTCAATTATCTCATAATCTTCAGTTTGATCTCTGTTTCAATATTTGAACTCTGTTTCAATAGATTTAACGATTGAAGAAACACTCGATGATGTTTTCTGGACAGTTTTGTTTTTATCACATAACCCAAGCTGCAAACTTGTGTTTTTTTTTGCATCTCTTGCAGTTACCATCACGTATCTCCTCTTGGGTTATATGCTTAGATTGGTTCTTCTCTTGCAGATTTTGAAGGCTTTAAGATCACATGAGAGCCTGAGGTTGTGATTGCACCAAGTTAGCAGCTTTACATGATCGATGTATCTGTTCTTTAAACATGGGAGATTGTGTCATCGGAGCTTTCATCAGTATTTTTGAAAGCGTTGCTATTAATTTCGGAACAAACCTTCTCAAATTGAGACATAATAAGGTATGCATTTGCGTCTGGCCGTACCGCTTGGTTTCATTTGTCCTCCTGTGCTTACTTTGTTGGTTTGTGTATTATCAGAGAAAGAAGTTAGCTTTAAATGCAGGATAATGGTCGAGAAAAGACGTCATTGAAGCCTCTTATAAAGTTCAGACATGGATAGTTGATAGCAACTGTTGATGAATAGAAAATGCCAGCAAAAAAATAAAAATATAAAGGTGCCAACACGTCACTCCAATGATTTTAGTAATTACCTTTAGATCAAGCTCTGTTTTCTTTTTTTAAATGATTGTCTTTCAAGTGTTTCTCCTTCGTTCTGCAGGATGAGAAGAAGCATACAACCGGCAGTATGTGTGACATGCTTACCTACTACCTAGAATAATGGTCTCTTCTCGACAGAGATCATTCAAATTCTTTGTAAAGAGCAACTGAAGCCTCGCAAACCAGCTTGCTTCGTTTTCCAATTATTGAAAAAGCTGTGGTAAGTGTTTTTTTTTTGGCTTACTTTGTATCAGTAGAGTCCATTTTCTGAATGCTTTTTTATGATTTTTGTGTTGTTAGGTTGATATTCTATCCCAAGCATATTGATAGTTCAGCTGTTGATGTCGTCACAGTGTGGCGTCTTCCATATTCTCGCCGATATCCAAGGTGAATTTCTTTTTCTCAGGAATTTCTAACGATCTTATGAATCTTATCCCCTTATCGTTTCTCTGTGCAACGTACTGCAGATGATGTGGTTTCATGAGAGTTCAGAGATGCATACAATTATCATAATAGTTATTATTGGATATAAAGTGGAAACTAGCTGTTATTCGTTCTTATATGTGTATGTCCAGAAGCTGAAGGCTGAATTGTTTATTAGTTACTCAGTGTTTTTGTGGACCTTATCTAAATGCAGGTTTCTTTTTATTGTTTGCTGTCATTGGTGGGTAGATGAAATGAATTCAGTAATGGCGGAAATGATGAATATCACTGCACAAGAAGCAGTCTTGCGCAAGCAGTGTCAAGGATTCTTATCAATAGTAACAGCTATGCAGGTTAAAGAGTCATCTCTCTGCTCTCGGCTTTTTTCTTCCCTTTTACATTTTTCTTCTTGATCAAGCTTTTATAAGCAAATCAATTCGTCTTGATAGGTTAAGGACTGTAGCATGAATACGCACATAATACAACTAAACTGGAAACTGACTTCACAACTGTAGAAACTGATGGGTTTTCCATGACTTTTGATGTCCTAAGATTTGTTTCAAGTTTCTCAATTTCAATACTTAATACGGTTACCACAAGTAGCCTGTTTTTTTGTGCCACACAAGGAGCCTGCTTAGCTTAGCTTTTAAAAGCTTAAACATAAGAGCCTCATCAGATATACTTTATTAAATATTATAACTACTAAATTGTAACACAAATACAAACATATGTATATTCTAAAGTAACAGGCTTATATATCTGTTATTGAACAGCATATCTCCGCAACAAAATAAGTTAATCAGTTCAGTGATTACTTGACTAACAAGCTATTTGTAATGACCCACCACTCCCACCATCTCCACTTCTTTCTCCAACCCCACCACTTCCACCTTATTCTCCACCATCTCCACCTTCTTCCCCACCATCTCCATCTTCTTTAAAGCTTGAGAAAGAGAGAGAGAGAGAGAGAGAGAAAGAGAGAGAGAAGAAGGAGAAGAAGGGAGAAAGCTCACCTGAACTCGTCGCCGGAGCAACCGTGCGCCATGACCACGTTCAGCTTGCCACCACCGATAAACACCCTAGGTAATCGCCGGAAACCGCATTCCTTAAGCTCAGTTTCGTTTCCGTTTAGTAAATCGCCCATAACTTCCTAACTATTGATCATCTCGTGCATTCAAGACCACCATCGTGTTCCTCTCGTCGAGACGAAGCCGTAGACACCAACCACGCCTCAATCGGAGCCCGGACGAAGCCTCACGCGCCTCCGGAAGTTTCGCCTCTGCTCGCGCGTGAAGTACACGCGCCGCCGCCGGAAAACGTCGCCACCGCCGGACCACCGTCCCCCGCCGCCGGAATACCGCCGTCGCCGCCGACAACCGCCGCCGGAATACCGCCGTCGCCGCCGACAACCGCCGCCGGAATACCGCCGTCGCCGCCGACAACCGCCGCCGGAATACCGCCGTCGCCGCCGACAACCGCCGCCGGAATACCGCCGTCGCCGCCGACAACCGCCGCCGGAATACCGCCGTCGCCGCCGACAACCGCCGCCGGAATACCGCCGTCGCCGCCGACAACCGCCGCCGGAATACCGCCGTCGCCGCCGACAACCGCCGCCGGAATACCGCCGTCGCCGCCGACAACCGCCGCCGGAATACCGCCGTCGCCGCCG
>NC_027749.1:27741975-27742744 GCF_000695525.1 Brassica oleracea var. oleracea | reverse complement strand
AAAAAAATATATATTTATTTATATATTTGGAAATTCTTTTAGCACCATTATGTCCAGTAATTACTAACTCAATTGTCTCTTTCAATGACGATGAGTAAAAATCATCGTCATTCGTCCTTCGACTAACAAGGTTCTCGACAGATGTTCAACAGTTGCGTGAAGTCCAAGTTCGTCAGTTTTCTCGGGAGTTATCAGTTCTTCGGTCATGATTTCGAGGCTATCCAGGAGTGGATATCTGACGTTTCTGCCACCAGCCCACTTCAAGCAATCGTTCCGCGAGTTTTGTTACTGGAGACTATGTGGTGTGTGGTATGAGCCATTGGTTGGCATGTGTTGTTGTGTGTACGAGTATATTGACTATTTTGGAGATATATTTGTTTTGTGAACTCGTGGAGATCGCTTTTGAATTGGGGTGCAGCAGCTTGCGTTGTGTGGGTGTTGGAGTTACACTTTGGTATGTTTACCAATTTTGGCAGTGTTGATCGTTTCAGAAATGTGTCAGTTTGGACAACTGACATAGGACATTGGGAGCTATTTATATCCATCGCAGTGTACCAGTTATGCTTGGAGGGCCGATTTGTTCGGATATTCATCAGAGATGGAGCTACGTTTTTACGATGTTATCCTTGGGATGGATTGACTGTCACGGCATCAAGTAGTGTTGGATTGCCTGAGGGCAAGAGTTCCGATTGCTGGAGCAGATGGAAGTTGTTAGTGCATGCATGCTACATACTGAGGAGTTATGGGATACAAGGACATAGAGATTTTT
>NC_027749.1:27725331-27740270 GCF_000695525.1 Brassica oleracea var. oleracea | reverse complement strand
CGTTTATACTCATAACAGACAGACTTTTGTTTCCAAATCTTTAACGAGCCTATTAGAGATATAATTATGAATCCGTTTGTCGATTACGTTTCTTTTCTTACATGTGTTTGATCATCTTAGTTTAAAACTAAAGTTGTCGTCTAGGAGGAGCATGATCTTCGTGGTTTGAAAACGGCGTTCAATCTCAGAGTTTTCAGAATCTTATATCAAAATTTTATTTTTACTCTTTGGGAGATAATTTAGTCTCATATATATTCAGACTTCTCTCTCAAATTGCTTGAACTTATGATCATGAGAACTTACGTTTGTTGTTTGCTGCCATTCATGTGGTACAGTTGGTTCTTCAGTCATGGAAAGTGAATAGCAACTGTTTATGAAATTAAAATGCCAAGAAAAAGGTTAAAAAAATTAAAGGTGCCAATCCTCCACTCAAATGTTTTAGTGATTATCTTCAGATCAGGTTATGTTTTTTTAAATGATTGTCTTTCAAGTGTTTCTCCTTCGTTCTGCAGGATGAAAGGAAGGATACAACCGGCAGTATGTGTGACATGCTTACCTACTACCTAGAAGAATGGTCTCTTCTCGACAGAGATCATTCAAATTCTTTGTAAAGAGCAACTGAAGCCTCGCAAACCAGCTTGCTTCGTTTTCCAATTATTGAAAAAGCTGTGGTAAGTGTTTGTTTTGGCTTACTTTGTATCAGTAGAGTCCATTTTCTGAATGCTTTTTTATGATTTTTGTGTTGTTAGGTTGATATTCTATCCCAAGCATATTGTTAGTTCAGCTGTTGATGTCGCGGTCTGGCGTCTTCCATATTCTCGCCGATATCCAAGGTGAATTTCTTTTTCTCAGGAGTTTCTAATGATCTTATGAAGCTTATCCCCTTATCGTTTCTCTGTGCAACGTACTGCAGATGAGGTGGTTTCATGAGAGTTCAGAGATGCATACAATTATCATAATAGTTATTATTGGATATAAAGTGGAAACTAGCTGTTATTCGTTCTTATATGTGTATGTCCAGAAGCTGAAGGCTGAATTGTTTATTAGTTACTCAGTGTTTTTGTGGACCTTATCTAAATGCAGGTTTCTTTTTATTGTTTGCTGCCATTGGTAGGTAGATGAAATGAATTCAGTAATGGCGGAAATGATGAATATCACTGCACAAGAAGCAGTCTTGCGCAGGTTAAAGAGTAACAGCTATGCAGGTTAAAGAGTCATCTCTCTGCTCTCGGCTTTTTTCTTCCCTTTTACATTTTTCTTCTTGATCAAGCTTTTATAAGAAAATCAATTCGTCTTGATATGTTAATGACTGTAGCATGAATACGCACATAATACAACTACGCTGGAAACTGACTTCACAACTGTAGAAACTGATGGGTTTTCCATGACTTTTGATGTTCTAAGATTTGTTTCAAGTTTCTCAATTTCAATACTTAATACGGTTACAACAAGTAGCCTGCTTTTTTTTTGTGCACACAAGGAGCCTGCTTAGCTTAGCTTAGCTTTTAAAAGCTTAAACATAAGAGCCTCATCAGATATACCTTCTTAAATATTATAACTATTAAATTGTAACACAAATACGAACATATGTATATTCTAAAGTAACATGCTTATATATCTGGTATTGAACAACATATCTCCGCAACAAAATAAGTTAATCAGTCCATTGATTACTTGACTAACAAGCTATTACTAACACCCTTCGAACGTTAAAAATATCATTCAACGACCTAAGTTTCCTCTACAAATGGTGTGTGGTACAAAAAGGTTCACACACGACTCACAAACCCAAATAATAACCACCTTAACAAAGTACAAAACATAGTGTTACAAAAAAAAAAGAAATGCCGAAACAAAGAACATACCGTCTTCGTTGAGCTGGTGGGAACGAGGGAGCCGATCCCATGGTTTGATTGGCGAATTCAGGTTCAGGTGCATTTAAACGATTTACAACGAAGAGACTCAGAGTACTCAAAGTCTCATGACAACCACAAGGCTTAATAGGTATATGACAACTCTGCTGTTTTTTTAATTACCCCAGTTACATACATTTGTGACTTGCATGTTTGTTCAAGGTTAGAAGCAACGAATGCATCATAGGCAACACTCTTAACCAATACTCATAACCTAACCAAAACTTATATATAAGGAAGCCATTATTAAAAACTACTAGGATAAGACCTGCGGGGGAAATTTATATGAAAATTATTTAAGAAATATTATATGGGGAAATAAATTTATATTCTTTATTGAATTAATATTTTGACCCTTAAATTTTTTTTTAAAACTTTTTGTTAATTAAATAATGTATATACAGATGAGCTGATCCCATTTTAAAAAATATTTTAGGTCAAAAATCATTTATCACATCAGAACGTTCTTAACGTTTAAGCCGAAAAATTTCAAGTCTACTATATTGGTTACAATGAAACTATGTCAGTTCAGTTTTATATCATGATTTAGAAATTTAAAAGTTAATTATGGTCGTGAGAAGTTTACGTTCACGTGATAATAATATGTATCTTCAAATTTTTTTTCTCTCTTTTTCATTTTGGTTATTGCTCGATATAAATATTTATTTTGGAGTTTATTCTCATTTCGTTTGTTTATTTTTGTCTGAGATTTAAAAAAATTTTAAGATTTAAAATTATTAAAAAGATACAGACTTAGGTTAAGATCCGCACTTTTTGTAGAATAAATATTTTATATTTATTACTTATTTTATGTTTTCTGCATATTATGAAATAATAAAATAATAAGTATATATACTAAATAACTAAGAAATCAGTTACTATTATGTAATAAATTAGCATGTGCATATAAATCAAACGATCATTTTTTTTTATTCACAATTATTTTAGGGTAAATAAATCAAAACAATCAATCTTATCTATCGTATATGATATATAATTAAAATTAAATGATATTAACATAGATATATAGTATACTTTTAATATGGATATTTATTAAATGAAGTTTCTACTTATATGATTTTATGATTATTTGCATATTTGTGTAACAAAATTTTACATCAATGATTGTTTTTTAATGTGGGATGTTTAGTAGTTTCAATAATTTATAATCATTTTAAAAAACAATGAAGATTTCAAAAATTAAAATATTAACTTTTCAATATATGTTTAATGCAAATATCAAAATATAAGTATGTATTTTCATTTGATGTATATTTTAATTTAAATGATATGAAATATATATATATATATATATATTGACATAAAAACCTATTAAAATAAAATTATTTATTCATATGGTCTTATAATCATTATATCTTAACATAGAAAAAAAATTCAAACCTTGATCACAAAAGTTTATGTGAGACTTTTAAAAGTTTTAGTAATTTATACTCGTTTTGAAAAATTCAAAATACAACATATACAAAAATATCTAGATTTATTTATTTGATTAATGCAACTGTTTTATTTATTTTAATAATAAAGAAATAAAAAAATGATAAAAAGTATACATATTATTATCAAATCTTTATTATTTAAAATCATTAATTGCCATATATATTTTAATCACATTAGGTAATTTCGTAGGTTTCATTTAAAAAAAGAATAGATAACATTGTATTATGTAAATATGTGACAACGTTATATTAAACTATGGTTTATATTAGGTGCTCTAGAATTCTTAGAAATAAGATTTAGAAGACATTTAGAAGTGTCACATAGGATGGGGTGTATTTTTAATTAATACAAAATTAAGATTCTAATTTTTTATAAGATCCTCAATTAATATATAAAGGATTCTAAAATTTAACAAGTGAATTTTATTTTCGAAAACCTAATAAGTTAATTGGGATAGTATTTTCAAATATTGTAATATATAAAATATTCAGTCATATATTTATTTAAATATTGATGATTAATATTATGTTTTGATTCAGTTTTTAACAAATAATTTCCTATTGTAGTGAATTATATATTCATGTTCAATTATTTAAATTATTAATTTTAAAATAAAATATGCAAAAGAAATAAAAAATACAAGTACATTCAATATATACGAAATATAAAATAATCAATGTTTTGAGTATTAAACCTAACCATAACAATAAAAACTCAAATCTACTTACTATATATAAAAAAGTTGAGCAAACATTTAACAAAATGTATACCATTTCAATCATGAAAATCATGTCATGCTAATACAAACTTATAATCTCTAACATAACCAATAAAAATAAAAAAATAAAGAAGTTTAGTTAGACATATGTGAAGATGATATAAAAATGTGTGCTCATTGTAAAAAAACATAACAAGAAAGAAAGATAATAACTAAAATAGTATAATGTCAAAAAATGTATTTGAAAACAAATTAAAAACAAAAACAAGTTAGAAAAATAAACGAATATCAAAGTTAAGTAAAATAATGTAATATCCCTCATCACTTAATTTTTTGTTAAAGAGAGAAATCATTATTATACACATCTCTTACAAATGCAAACCTAAAACAAAAACAACAAAATCATACAAAAAATAAAATCTAGATCACAAGTAAAGTATAGGGCAGGCAGGTCTACCCTAGTATACATATATATAAAGGAATTAGGCACCCGCACAACCGCGCCGGCAGATATCTAGTTTCTTCTAAGACAACAAGTTCTCCATGTTTTCCATGTGATCTATAATCTTCTCTGCGATAAAAAATTTCTCTCTCCTAACCTTATCTTCTCTGTGTGCGACTTGAAGACTCAGATCTGCTCCGGCGTGACCGGTGAGTCCGCACGCGTCTGGCCGTCGGGGCTCTTCTCTCCTTTGCTCTGGTTTAGTCTTTGCTCCACTCTCATTTTCCCTCTCCCATCGCTTTGTTTCTGATCTCTGGTCAGGCAAATCTCCTTCGTTTAAGAGCCACGCGCGAGGATTTCGGCGACGGTGGAGATAGAGCTGCTAAATGGGTGGGCCTTCCATTGGTTGCCCATGTCCACAATTAATTGGGCTTTAATTGGTCACAACCACATTTCCATATGGGTTTTAAATGGTCAAAAATCAGAAACCAATGGGCCTATGGGAGATAATGGGTTTGGTTACTGTGGACGTGGGCTGTCCAATAAGTTAAAATTTCTAGGGTTTTGATTTGGGGAAAAAAAATCATTTCAACTTTCGGAGAACGAAAGTATCGATCTCTCTCTCCTTCGGCGATTAGGATTCGAGTGGCGATTCCGCCGATTCATCGATCTCCGTTCTCCGTCCTATCTCCGTTCTCCGTCCTATCTCACCAATCTCTCCGTTCTCCGTCCTATCTCATCGATCTCTCCGTTCTCCGTCGTTTCTCCGTCTGTGACTCTCTTTCTCCGTCCGTTCGAGCTTGTCTCTTCATCTGTAAGTTTGTGACTCCTTCATCTATGACTACTTGTTTGAGATTTGAAATGGGTTTTACTTGTTTGAGATTTGAAATGAGTTTTTACTTGTTTTGAGATTTGAAATGGGTATCTCTTTGTTGACTGATCAGTGGTTCACTGGCTTCGGCTTTAGTTATGACATCTTTATTAGTTCGTTTGTTTAATGGTTTGTTTGCTTGAGATGGGTAACTGAGATGGGTCTGTTTCTGTTTGAGTAGTTTCTTTACTCTTTGATGATTTGAAATGAGTATCTTTACTCTCTGTTTCTTTTTAGCAGATAATTGTCTAACTTGTTCTCTGTTACTTGAGCTGTTCTTTGCTTGTTTGCTTGACATGTTTCTTTACCATTTGAGTAGTTTCTTTACCATTTGAGAAGATCGCCTCTGTTTCTTTTTAGAAGATATTTTTTTATCATAATTAAGAACATTTTGTTTTATTATCAATGATGTAGATGCTTTAAATGTTTGCTAAATTATATGCTAAATTATATGATTTTGAAAACTTTGTTTTCTTATGATTTTTCTGAAAAGTTCATGTAGAAGATCGCCTCTGTTTCTTTTTAGAAGATAATTGTCCAACTTATTCTCTGTTTTATCACTTCAGGATGGACAATGAAGATACTTTGGACCTAAATGACACAGACTACATGAGTGGGGATGAGCTGATGGATCAAAACTCAGATGGAGATGGAGATGAAGTAGTAGCAGTGGAAGATACTCTCATGAGCACAGCTGAAAACCACATCAAAAGGAAAAGAGGAGGTAAACGCAGACACTCTAGATGTTGGAAGCATTTTGATATAGTAGGAGAGAAGTATCCAGATGGTTCGAATGATGTTCAGTGTAAATTTTGCAAACACTCGTACTGCTTAAACCTGCGTAGAAGTGGAACCTCGAGTCGTTTGCGTCATATGAGAAATTGTTCTTTGAATCCTGTCCCTGGTACACCTGGAACTGGTAGGAAGATAGATCAGCTTGTGTTTCGTGAGATGATTGCAGTAGCTTTGATTGAGCAACACTTGCCTTACTCCTTTGTTGAGTATAGAAGAATCAGGGAAGCATGGCATTATTTGAATCTGTCGAGTTCTGGAGCAGAAGTACAGCAGCTAGCGACTGCTTGAAGATCTATGAGAGGGAGAAGTTGAAACTGAGACAGAAGCTAAAAGAGATTCCGGGAAGGATTTGCTTGACGACAGATTTGTGGAGAGCTTTGACGGTTGAAGGGTATCTGTGTTTGACGGCGCATTACATAGACAGTGATTGGAGTCTGAAGTCGAGGATTATTGAATTCTGCGCGTTTCCTCGTCCTCATACGGGTGGTCCCATATCGATGAAGATAATGGAGTTGCTGAGAGAATGGGAGCTGGAGAAGAAAATCTTCACCATTACCGTGGACAATGCGTCATCAAATGATAACATGCAGTCCATTCTCAAGAAGCAGCTACGAAGGGAACTGGTCTGCAGTGGAGAGTTCTTCCACGTGAGGTGTGTCGCTCACATCTTGAACTTGATAGTTCAAGATGGACTGAGTGTTATTGGTGGAGCGTTGGATAAAGTAAGAGAGAGTGTCAAGTTTGTGAAAGTGACTGAAACTAGAGAGAGACTGTTTCAGAGTTGTGTGGAAACAATGGCAGTTAAACCTAAAGATAAAGGTGTGTTGCCAGGGCTGGTTATGGATGTCTCAACAAGATGGAACTCCACGCATCTTATGCTAGAGGGAGCCATCATGTATAGAGAAGCCTTCCGCCACCTTGCTGAAGTGGAAGAAGCATATCAGTTCTGTCCAAGGGAATTGGAATGGGAGAGGGCAGAGCTTCTCTCCGACTTCTTGTCTCCATTTGCTGAGATGACCAAGCTTGTTTCTGGTTCTTCATATCCGACATCTAACCTCTATTTTATGCATGTGTGGAGAATTGAGAACTGGCTGAAAGAAAACGAGTTCAGTGGAGATGAAGTAATCTGTGAGATGGTGGCTTCAATGAAGCCCAAGTTCAATAAGTATTGGGAGGAGTATTCTGACATCTTAGCCATTGCTGCCTTGCTTGATCCGAGACTGAAGTTTGCATTCTTGGAATACTGCTTCACAACGTTAGATGCAGCCACAAGTAAGATGAAAATGGATCATGTTAAGAGGAAGATAAGGAAGCTGTTTGGTGTTTATAAGAAGAACACAAAGAAAAACATGGCTTCAAGATCAAAGCCTGCGCAAACCACTTTACCAGGATATGATGTAAGCTTACTTACTTTGCTTTGTTTCATTGCATTGCTAACTTAGTCTCTCGAAGAAAACCAGACTATGATAGACGTTACTTCCTTTCGGTTGCAGGGGTTTTATGCTTTCATCTCACAGAATGCTGGACCTGGTGGTAGTGGGAAATCAACCTTGGATAAGTACCCAGAAGAACCGGTTTTAGATATGATGGCCTTTCAGAGTTTGAATGTTCTCTCCTATTGGAGAGAGAATGCTAATCGGTTTAAGGAGCTTGCATCAATGGCATGTGACTTCTTGAGCATACCCATCACCACGGTGGCTTCAGAATCATCCTTCAGCATTGGCAGCCGTGTATTGAACAAATACAGAAGCTGCCTCCTTCCTTCGAATGTGCGAGCACTGATCTGCGCAAGGAATTGGTTAAGGGGATTTGAGGCTTTAGATTGTAAGTTATTTTCATCTCTGTCTTTGAATTTGGTTGCCTTTGAAACTGATAAACGAATTTGGTTAGGTGATGATGAGGATTTTGAACCCTCCGAGGAAGTTGGAGAAGCAGATCCAACATGTCATGTCTGAAGTAGAGTCTATCTGTCTGAAGAGTATGTGTGAGAACGTATATGTGTTTTTCGTTTGGATCTCTTGGATGCATACCTTTGATGTTCTTGTATGAACATGTGTTTTCTGTGGTTACTTGTTTTGTAGGGTTTATGGAAGAAGATGGAAGAGAAGATAAGGAAGTAGCTTGACTTATCACTTATGTGTATAGAAGTTATGTTATGGACTTATGAACTTATATATGCACTTATTACATTTATGGAGTTATGTTATGGAGTTATGAACTCATGAATTTGTATTTATATGGAGTTATGGAGCTATTATTAATATGAACTTGTATTTATATGTTTATAGATTAGAATTCAAAATTTTCCTTAAATGGTTCTTAATGGACTCATGGCAGCCCATATAAATATAGGTGTTAGTGGGTTTGGTCCTTAATGGACATGGTCCTTAATGGACATGGCCATTCTCTGACCATAAACTATAAATGGACAAACGAACATGGGCTAATGGACATGGGCTCGCCCATTTAGCAGCCCTAGGTGGAGACAATGCTTGTTCTGGAGTCGAGATGTGGTGTTTGTGCAGTGACTATGTCGTTGGAGTCAGCTATTTTTGGCTGAGAGAGAGAGTTCGCGTTTCCCCTTTAGATTCTTTCTCGAGACTTCCAAGCTCGTGGTGATGCGTTGGCTCGCCGTTGGTTAGGCAGTGGTTCCATTGCTGCTCTTGTCCGGTGTGGTGTGTGGTGTTCTCTGAGTGGAATGGGAACTCTTACGGTATCGTCGGGGCTCGCCTTCATATACGGTGAAATCAAAGACAACTCTGAGGCGGTTTTGTTTCAGAGGCGATTCAAGGCTGGGTGCGGTGTTGGTTATACCCAGTCTTTGCAGTCGTCTATAGCTACCTTTGGCTCGTGTTGGTGTGTCGAGTGGAGTCCTACACAGTCATCTATGGCTGTTTCAAGCTCTCCTTGGCGCTTCACTTGTCTTTCTGGTTTCATCTCCTCATCACTAGTTTTGCGACCACTTCACTATTGGAGTCGAGCCCTTGTGCTTTATGTGTTCAGTCTACTCTTGACACAAGTGGATTGTTTGCTGGCGGTGTCTCTCTTGTGTTCAGCTACCATCCCAGTGTCGGTGAAGGGTCGATTGATTCGTCATTGGTAGTGTGTGGTTTGGCTGTCAGTCCTATTTGGTGTACAGGTTAGTTGACAGCAGTAGCGAGCCTCTGTTCGGTTGGGAAGTGGTTTCAAGCACTGTGTGGTGTTGTGTGCAACTCGGCGTTGGTGGCGTCTGCAAAGTTTATGGTATGTATCTGAAACCTTCCCCTACTCGTCGTTTGGAGCTTCATGTTTAGAGAAGGTTACAAGCTTGGTGGAGTTCTTTGGAAACTAGCTATTCCGAAAACGACACGAAAAGTCTCGGCATCCAATACAACGAAGAGAATCTAACCTTCTAGTGATTATTGTTAGCGGTCGAGAACGGTTATCAATTTTGAAGAATTACGAAGACATATAAGTGGAACGTGCCGGGTTTAGTGGGTGAAGCAAATTATTGTAATTGTTTAACTTTGGAAATTTTGTACAAAATCAGCTTGTAACCGGATTTGAAATCCCCGTTTATATGGGTTGAATTAATATATAAGTATTTAAAAAAAAAACAAGTTTTCCATGTGAACTAAACCAAAAAGAAAACTATTTATCAGAATAAGCAGCAATTTCGTCATTTTCACAAGGTGCGACTTTGATCATCATAGTTCCCTTCTTCGTCGCTGGCAATAATCGACAACAATCTCTCCTTGGTGCCTATAAACATTGACTTATACAATTATGATGTAAACTCAAAAAATGAATTATTAAATAGTAACGTAATTAAAAATTACTACATACCTTATTCCACCTATATGGGTTAGACTCTTTGTGGACAAAGATCCGATTGATATCAGAAGGATCTGGTATCCCCCACTCACATTTAGGATTCAATTCATTGTGCCTAAGATACTCGGTAATTGTTGTGCTTGAAGAAGAATCACCAAGAGTGCGAGACATGTAAAAGACTCGTGGACGCTGGCAATCAGTGTAGGTTATAGGGCGTGTGTTGAAAGCAAGATTGTTGAAATCATGACGTTTGTGCCAGTCACTGAAAGTGCGAGTGGGCACTTCCATCATCCTTGCTGGCATGTATGTACGTGTGATCTGGACAGTGTATCCCCACGAGATAGACATTGTCCACTGGTGAGTTCTGTCGTAGCATATGGATTGTTGGACGAGGCTAGCTGAGTCGAGCTTCGCTGAGATCATGAGTCTCTCTACGCCCTTCACTCGGTCCATTTTCGGAAATATAGGCTCGACTACGTCTAAGTGATGGATAGAGACTATCGGTGCTTGTGGGTGGACCGATAAAAGACCCAAGAGGTTCCCATATACATCAAACTGTTTAAAATTATAACAAAACAATGAATCGAAAGATTAAACATAGTTAATATGATTTGGTAGAAACATCACAAAAATTCTAAAACATGGATCACACACAAGTCTTAGGTTGACAAAGAAAATATCAAAATTACGGATTTTTGTTTTATTGTTAATTGATTTTGCTTGGTCAAACTAAAACCCCAAACTTCAAAAAAAAATATATAAAAACTAACCTGATGAAACCCAACCTCTCTGGTGAGAGGAACACCGAGCTCCGCCATACAAGCATGAATCCGGTCATCGGATCCGTACAGATCAGAGTAGCTCTCGATACACCGATCTTGCATCTTCTCCAAAGCCTTGGCCAAGGGATAACTTATAGCAAAACCACCTCCTCCATATGCCATGCCGTACGAAAACTGCTGCAAATTCTGCAAATGGCTCTCAGAAGGAGCTCCGATGTAATAGAACTGTTTGTGATCGTACTTCCTCAAAACCCTAACAAGATTCTCCGGGAAAAACACTGTGTCGTCGTCGCCCATCACAATCCACCTCACGTTTCTCTCAGATTCAGTTCCCTTTAACATCCTCACCGTATCCGATACGATTCTTGTGATCCTGATCGCTGATCGGTGACCGCGACGGTAACGGTACTTGAAACTCGACGTGTCTGAGGAGATTCTGATCTCAGGCAAGGCGGAGGAAAGGCTGTCGTTTACTGTAGGTTTGTCGAGCCAGACAGCGCCCTTCATCTCACCGTTAGGTTTCCACCACGTTTTCACGTATTCTCTCCGATGCTTCCAAAGGTTGGAGGACGCGGCGATTCCGAAAACTATGTGCTTAAGCTCTGTTTTGTCCTCGGTGTGGTTTTGACCTGATCCGAGTTGCACTTGCATCACAGGTACAAGGAGAGAGTTGGAGACTTCAGAAGGAGACTTTAAAAAGGAGATGAAACTGAAGGAGTATAAGAAATATGAGAGGAAGATCAAGAAGATGACAATCGCCATAAACGAGCATCGTGAAGTAGAAGAAATGGATTTGTCAAAGAAAACTGGCTTTTGATCTTTGTGAATGCTTTCTGCCATTGTTGTTTACTTGTTTCATTCAGTGATTCAATCAAGGCACTCTAAATGAGAAATTAAAAGAATGTAGATTTTTATTTTATTTCTTGTTTTATTTGTCTTTGTCTTATTTTAGGAAAAATCTAACAGTTGAAATGAATTGAATCAAAGACTATTATTTTTTTTTTTGAACTGGAAATTGTAATGGTCAAATATTTGGATGGATCACAACTTAATAATTCCACAACGACATTGGTCAAAACATACCATGCACAGAAATCAAATTCAGAGTGAATAATAGCATTGTTGTAAAAAAATATCATAATACCATAAGAATTAAATTTTGTGTGATTACATACCAAGTTATGTTAGTTACAGATGTTCTATTTCGCGAGGGCGCGATGAATTTTTTGGATTTATCATCTAGATTCTATGTCCGCCCAAACCGGTTTTGTTGTAAAATATTTTTGATCTAAAGATCGACTTTTTTATGCTTGTTGAATCTTTACTTCGTTTTGGTTATTTTTTCTGGCGTGTTTTTCAACGAAAATAAAAGCAGATTTTTATATTTTTGTATTCTCTGATTCTAGGTTGGAATTAATAAGGTTTCTGATTATAAATAGGATTTTTCGGTGTAGCTTTCTTTGATTTCAAATCTATTCCATATGATTTCTGTAACGGTCCGATCCTCCGGCGTCCGACCGGGGTTATCGAAAGGGTGTTATGGACACGTGTCTACTCATTTAGACAACCATATGTGTTCCGTTACTGGTCCCAAGAATCGACGTTACTGGTCCCAAGAGTCGACGGACGCATAACCTTCCTTAAAATACCGTCACACCCACATCCATATACTTCTACTTAAAGTCCTGCGCACATGGAAATGGAAAGGAAGGGATGAGCAACAAGTTGCTCAGTGAAGTGACTCTAGACCAGTCTGCCCGCATGACACTTTATACTTCTTTATGCGGGAACTAGGGCTGACTAGCCACTACAATCAGTTGATGCATCTTAACATTTCATATCATCATCATTTATTTCCACACATTCAATTCTATACATTTCTAAAAACCTAGCGATCAATCAGTACAATGATCTCACTTATTGTCACACACGTCAAACCATAGACTTAACCGACTCGACATACCAGACTAACTCAATCTTATGACACCTTTAGCACCCAGATACCCGACCATGAACTAAGGACTCTACAATGCACGTTTTTATATCCCGCCTCTCGCGGCTGGCTCATCTTTTCTCTTTTCTCCGTGGGTAGCTCTCGCTAGACTTCTACCCCATATTCTTGTGGATTCCACCACAGCTCCTATGGGTGCCTCCATATTCTTGTGGATTCCACCACAGCTCCTATGGGTGCCTCCATATTCTTGTGGATTCCACCACAGCTCCTATGGGTGCCTCCATATTCTTGTGGATTCCACCACAGCTCCTATGGATGCCTAGCGTAGAACTACTACCCCACGTACTCCCTCTAGACTCTATATGATTTCCCAACCCATGCTTAACCTTAACGTTATTCACTTATACATTCACTTATCCTTTCACATCCTTATTCACTTTCACTTATCCATTCTCATTCTCATTCACTTTCTTTTACACTTAGACTCGTACTTGAACTCATTCACTAGACGCCACCCATTATCGGTGTCACACACAATACACATCACACTCAGGTTTCACTTACAGTATCAATAACAATCAGTAGTCATCTATCATCTTACCATTTACTTCTTTCTAACATCCTAGCTTTAATCACAAACCACTCATGGGACTACACATCCAAACTTACAAATATCGATTACCAATCAATCATCACCACAACAACACATGACAGTTCATTAAGTTCCATTTAACAGTATGAGGGTTTTTTTGCATCATCATCCATTCATCTATCAACCTAGTAATAACCATGTTCTATCATCCTAACTCTCAAACAGGTCTAATCAAACCTAACTCCAACATAAAGGAGTATACAGTATATGGGAACAAGATGGGTTCAACGCACTCCACTTTAGCCTAGATCTGGATCTGGAACAAGAGACAAAGGGGATGAGATCTGAACAGATCTGGAACAAGTAAACAAGAGAGAGACGAGATCTGGTCACCACCACAACACCACACAGCCACCACCATCACCACACTCGGACGATCACCCCACCACCACTTGGACAACCACCACCACCACCACCGGCGGCTCGGCTTGCTCTCGGGGGACTCGTGGCGAGGAGAGATGAAGAGATCCAACGGAAAGAGAAAGGAGAGGGAGAGAGAGAGAGAGAGAGGCGTGAGAGAAGAAGAGATAAAAGGAAAAGAGAAGCTTGACGGCTAGGGTTTTCTAGTCTCTTTAAATCTCTGCAGAGCTTCGCTCCAGTTTCAGAATGAGAAAAAAATGAGAGGAGGCAGCTTCATTTATAGAAAAAGGAGGGAACCCTAGGTCATTTACCCTAGTGGGCTGCAGTCTTAACGGGCTCTCCTTAAGAAATTTTTGGGCTAGGAACCGGGCCGTTACAATTCTCCCCTGTTAATCGGGATTCGTCCCCAGACTCCTGAACTTAGCACCCGATCCCGAAAGGAACTCACACAATCACACATCATACAAGGGAGGCACACAAGGCGAAAACAACTTTGCTCGGGATTTTTTTTAAAACCAATAAATGAATTAAGCTCAGAAAGAAATTCTGCAAGTAAAATGGTTCTGATCAAAACCTTAATAGGCTTATAGATATAGTGGGTGGTTTTGAAATGTTTTCAGAACTTTTAGGAGAATCAAAACTTTCACAAACTCTTTTCTTCTAATGAAAACAAGTTTTTTTTTTTTTTTTTTAAAAAGTCGAAAATACGGATCCCTTAGGACAAAACTAAGGGATCTTAACCCGCTCTGATACCAATTGTAACGGCCCGATCCGCCGGCGTCCGACTGGGGTTATCGAAAGGGTATTATGGACACGTGTCTACTCATTTAGACAACCATATGTGTCCCGTTACTGGTCCCAAGAGTCGACGGATGCATAACCTTCTTTGAAATACTGTCACACCCACATCCATATACTTCTACTTACAGTCCTGCGCACAGGGAAATGGAAAGGGAGGGATGAGCAACAAGTTACTCAGTGAAGTGACTCTAGACCAGCCTGCCCGCATGACACTCTATACTACTCTATGCGGGAACTAGGGCTGCCTAGCCACTACAATCAGTTGATGCATCTTAACATTTCATATCATCATCATTTATTTCCACACATTCAATTCTATACATTTCTAACAACCTAGCGATCAATCAGTACAATGATCTCACTCATTGTCACACACGTCA
>NC_027749.1:27721951-27725318 GCF_000695525.1 Brassica oleracea var. oleracea | reverse complement strand
GGACACCTTTAGTACCCAGATACCCGACCATGAACTAAGGACTCTACAATGCACGTTTTTATATCCCGCCTCTCGCGGCTGGCTCATCTTTTCTCTTTTCTCCGGGGGTAGCTCTCGCTAGACTTCTATCCCATATTCTTGTGGATTCCACCACAGCTCCTATGGGTTCCTCCATATTCTTGTGGATTCCACCACAGCTCCTATGGATGCCTAGCGTAAAACTACTACCCCACGTACTCCCTCTGGACTCTATATGATTTCCCAACCCATGCTTAACCTTAACGTTATTCACTTATAAATTCACTTATCCTTTCACATCCTTATTCACTTTCACTTATCCATTCTCATTCTCATTCACTTTCCTTTACACTTAGACTCGTACTTGAACTCATTCACTAGACGCCACCCGTTATCGGTGTCACACACAATACACATCACACTCAGGTTTCACTTACAGTATCAATAACAATCAGTAGTCATCTATCATCTTAGCATTCACTTCTTTCTAGCATCCTAGCTTTAATCACAAACCACTCATGGGACTACACATCCAAACATACAAGTATCGATTACCAATTAATCATCACCACAACAACACAAGACAGTTCATTAAGTCTCATTTAACAGTATGAGGGTTCTTATGCATCATGATCCATTCATCTATCAACCTAGTAATAACCATGTTCTATCATCCTAACTCTCAAACAGGGTCTAATCAAACCTAACTCCAACATAAAGGAGTATACAGTATATGGGAAAAAGATGGGTTCAAGGCACTCCACCTTAGCGTAGATCTGGATCTGGAACAAGAGACAAAGGAGATGAGATCTGAACAGATCTGGAACAAGTAAACAAGAGAGAGACGAGGGTCTAATCAAACCTAACTCCAACATAAAGGAGTATACAGTATATGGGAAAAAGATGGGTTCAAGGCACTCCACCTTAGCGTAGATCTGGATCTGGAACAAGAGACAAAGGAGATGAGATCTGAACAGATCTGAAACAAGTAAACAAGAGAGAGATGAGATCTAATCACCACCACAACACCACACAGCCACCACCATCACCACACTCGGACGATCACCCCACCACCACTTGGACAACCACCACCACCACCACCGGCGTCTCGGCTTGCTTTCAAGGGACTCGCGGCGAGGAGAGAGGAAGAGATCCAACGGAAAGAGAAAGGAGAGGGAGAGAGAGAGAGAGGCGTGAGAGAAGACGAGAGAAAAGGAGAAGAGAAGCTTGACGGCTAAGGTTTTCTAGTCTCTCTAAATCTCTGCAGAGCTTCGCTCGCGTTTCAGAATGAGAGAAAAATGAGAGGAGGCAACTTCATTTATAGAAAAAGGAGGGAACCCTATGTCATTTACTCTAATGGGCTGCAGTCTTAACGGATTCTCTTTAAGAAATTTTTGGGGTAGGAACCGGGCCGTTCCAATTTTTCTGTAATCCAGTTCATCTATATTTGATTGGATAATATCGTACTTGTTTGAATCTGTAATTCTTACTAGATAGGAATATCTTTGGTTTTAGTTATACCGGAGATGTGGGTGCCCTCTTTTCAATTATTTGAAAAAAGTTTAAAAGGTGAAGGAGGAAGGTGAACAAGATAGGCTACTTGAATAGGCATTGGATTAGTGAGGTCATAGACTTATAGTCCATTGCTGCAACGGCAAAAAAGAGTTTTACGACAGCAAAGCTTCACGGCAGCCAAAATTTCTGTTTCTTGCACGAAATACATGTGTATCTATGTGTCTCGTGAAGATCATGGGGTTGATGCGTAGAAGAGGATAGGATACACAATCAAAACGTTTTTTTGGTAGATTTTATTTTAATCTTATATAATTTTAAGTTTTATTGGCCATTGATTTGTAATGTCCGATACGAAGAAGTATTTGAATCCACTTGGATAATTTGGACGACAAAAAAAGAAAGGAATGTGTTGGGGGGGGAGGATGAGTATTTTATTTTCCAACTATTTGTAATAAGCATATGTAATATTTAAATATTGTTTGTGCAAAATTACTCTCGTTTCCCGCATCAGTTCCAGTTCGCGTCCCCGATCAGCTTCAGCCCAAGGCATTCCTGATCCTACCTCAGACGTTTGCAACCCGAGAGCAGCTCCAGCACGCGACCTCTTCCTCGTTCGCGACAGCATCAGACATCTCGCGTCCGATGATCAAGGCGTTCCCGATCAAGCAACAAAGGACGTTCGCGACCCGATAGAAGCGACTCGATCTATTCCAGCTCGCGTCCCGTTCGTGTCCAGCTCGCGGCTCAACTCCATTGGTGGTCCAACTCAACAATCATCTAAGGTTAAAAGGTAATTCAAAACCTAAGAACTCATAATAAAACATGGATTGATTGATAAAGAATGAAACCCTAAAACCCTAATCTTTATGAATCAAAACCATAGGGTAATAGATCAAAAATCCTAATTGAGTAAATCGAAGCTCTAAAAGTTCGATACCCCAAACCCTAAATCATGTTCCTACATGATTAAAACCCCAAATCGGTTTTTACAAGTTAAAATCCGATAAACCCTAACCCTAAATAATATAAGAATCAGAATTAATTATACTATAATTATCAAATCACATATTAAAACCCTAATCGAATATTTTGAAATCAAAACTGTTTTCGGTTTTGATCATTGAGGTTTTAAATCTGATTGAATCTGATGATATGTTTCTAGAATTGTTTGACCGTTAAATTAATAGATTTATTTTCTCATCCTGCTTGGTAAATTGTTCATCTGATTTAAAATTGTTTAAACCGACCAGCCTGTTAAAACATTGATTGAATCCGATAGGTTGCTAGCTTGTTTTGCTTATATAATCCGATAGGTTGATAGATTGATTGAGGTTTACTTGTTTAAAATCTGAATGATCTGATTGCATGATTCTTGAGGTTTAATATCATCTGCTAGGATTGATAGTTTTGTAATCTGATCTGTTTTAAATAGAAATCCTAAGTAATCCGTATGATAGGTTATATTGATCTGATTTGGATGTCTTTGAGAATTGAGAATCCGTATGCTAGGTTGATAGATTCATGATAAAATCTAATGTCTTGAGGTTTAAGCTTATGAGTTCTATTAAATTGATTGATCTGATTATATGTTTTTGAGGTTTAATAAATTCGGATACTAGATAGATTATTTACACACGGTTTATGCTTAATACCAATCAGCCTTGAAACTAATTCATTGAAATTCATGCTTGAAATCTATATTCTAGTAGTCCTAAAATCAGCCTTGAAACTGATTCATTGAAATTCATGATTGAAATCTATATTCTAGTATTGCTAAAATCAGCATTGAAACTGATTCATTGAAATTCATGCTTGAAATCTATATTCTAGTATT
>NC_027749.1:27721217-27721880 GCF_000695525.1 Brassica oleracea var. oleracea | reverse complement strand
ATCATCTTATTAAGAGTCTCAAAGATCAGTATCTGACTATAGAGAATCCTCTAGACTTTTGGACAGAGTTAAAAATCGAGATATGATCAGCAAAGAATGGTGTTATTACCAAAGGCCCTATCTGATTGGAGGAATCCCAAAATCCAGGACTATAAGTCCGTGGATGAGTTTATTGCTAGCTGGACAAAATAATGGATTACTGATGAGAAAAAGTGAATTGAGACTTCCTGGATTAACCCCATTACCTGATACCAATAAAGCCGCAGAAGAAAAAAAAAGGTAACCACGTCCAGAATGATAGACCACACGGTCAAGGCCGTGGAGGGTGGAAAGGACGTGGCCATGGCCACTATAACACATTTGGCCATGGGAATCACTATGGCAGAGGCCGTGGGTATCAATCCAATTTGAACCATGGTCAAGGCAGTGGCCGTGGTATATCCTTTAAACCACAAAGCTCGACCAAATCAGTGTGTCATAGATGTGGAATGGGGAACCATTGAGCTAAGATATGAAGGACTCCCATACATTTTTGTGACCTCTATCAAAGAGAGTCTGAAAGGGAAGAATCCTGAAACCCACTTGGTCTATAAAGATGGTGAAAATAATTTCGAACATGATCAAGATGATCTTATGGAATATGAGACTTATGATTGCCTAAAA
>NC_027749.1:27655592-27720754 GCF_000695525.1 Brassica oleracea var. oleracea | reverse complement strand
CTCAAGAGATTTAATATGGACCAGTCTCACCCATTATCTAGTACATGAGCGTGAGATCACTTGTTTTGGACACTGATCCATTCAGTCCAAAGGTGGACGATAAAGAAGTCCATTTAGTCCTGAGATGGACGATGCATAAGTCTTGTTTTAGACACTGATCTGATTGGTCCATGAGAAGGACGATGAAGAAGCCTTTGATTTTGGTTTATTTTATACTAAGCAGCCCAAAGAGGGGTTATTTGGTTTTGTTGATTTGTTTTCAGACAGGTTATGTTCTACACATGGTGGTACACGCATATCACGGCAACATCATCCAAGATTTCGTGCGTGTGTATTTGAGGTCGATGACTCAATATGTTCGATCAGATTGTGGCATGGCCGATAGTGAAGAAGAACCAACTATCATGTTCGAGGACGAAGCATATTCTGCCCAAGATCTTCATCACCCACGGATTGCAGAAAATTGGAAAGGCCCAATGGACCTTCAGTAATGTCCAAATCAGGGGGAGTAATATGTGTTGTACTCTTTTTCCTTCACCATGGTTTGTCATAATTGAGTTTTCCGGGTAAGGTTTTAATGAGGCAACATTAAAGCACATTACAAGCTCTAAATGGTTATGGCATCCAAAGGAGAGTGTTATGAACCAGATTGTGGATGGCTCATAACGAAGAGATTATGATTTGTAATCTTTCTATTTATCTACGACGGTGTAATCTCCTATATAAGGAACCTTTATGTTATGAATAAAGATAGACTTTTCCATTACTTTTATAACATCTCGTACTAATTGTTATTTGTGCAAAATTGGTATACATAAAATTAATGATTTCCGTCCCGTTTTTAACGGTTGACTATTTTTATCTCAATTTTACACAATTAACGATTAGCTCGGGAGTAATTCTGCCCTCTTGACAATAAAACTGAAATAAAAATAGTCTGTTGATGAAACTTGAACGAAAATCGTTAATTTTCCATCTTATATATTAAAACAGAAGTCACAACTTCAATTCATGTGTGATTTTTTTAAGAATCAGACATATCCTAGAAAGTCATATTACATTTATTCTCTGACTATATCTTCATTATAACTTACTAAAATACTAGCATACATTTTCTTCATCGTTAACACATTAAAATGTCAATCCCATTAGAACCATCGAACCTAACATTATAAAAATATTCAGCCGGTTTGTTCAAAACATTTGATAAAAAAAATATATCATATTTTCACAATTCTGACCATGAATTTTACATACATTATAAATTCATTCATCTATCTAAAACTAGATTAATCATAAACCAGTTCTGACCAACATTATATATATATATATATATATGATAAATTTATATGTTTATAGTACATTTGTAGTGGGAATATACTTCCGGTTAACAAGTTTTGACCAACTTTATACATATAAATTATAAAACCATACATACATATATCTAAAACACTAATCATTCGTAGTGTGCTCTGTTTCAAAACCAGCTGTTTTTTTTTTTGCAAAGCAAGTATAATCAAAATTAAAAATATGTTTCAACAGAAATATCTTACTTTCCGAATATTCACTTTTTATTCCCTAAGAAGTTCTCATATGTTTAAACTAACCACGTAAAATATTACAAAAAATACGATTATTTTCCAAACAATTTTGGCGTAAGGGTTACGACTTAGAATATTCTGAGGAGATACTTTTAGCTGCTGTCCCGACGCAATGGTTACAGAACAGAGCCCTTACCTTCTCAGCTTAACGGCACAAGTTACCATAACGTATTGATCATTCACCATTTGTTCATCCATGTCAGCTCTGCTTCTGATGGTTGAGTAGCCATTACCTGATAAAGAGTCAAGAAAGTTAGTTTAACTCATGTGTTAGTTAATGATAACTCGTAGCTAAAGAACACGTCTAAAGATTATTAAAAAAAATTGTACAGAATAGATTAAATTATCTATTTCAGAGCCCATGTATTGACAATTGTATTACATCTGTTAAGAAAATGCTTTGTACCAAAGGTATTACTGCGTTGATTGACCAATCTTAGTCTCATATCTTCCACAAACTTTGACGTACACAAACGAATCAGTAACACACATATGGTTAAGTTCCTTTGTCACCTTCTTCATTCTCCATGTAACCTGTGTATTCATTATTAGCTCGACCAGCTTTAAGATAATGGTAACAATGTTTAAGACTTTTAAAAACAAAGAAGATAATTAAACAAAAATTCAACACAAACGCATTAACTGTTGTTAACACTAGAGTTCGAATATGTCTTGTATATTAAGGATCACCATCTATCCTATGCAGTGTCACTGAATATTAAACCTTAATTCAACAACCATGGTTAAAATTCAGAGACCCAAGTTTCACGTAATGTTCAAGCTATATGATTTTTTTCTCAACTCATCGGATCACAGACATCTTGCATACTACTGAGATTTCTAAATCTAAAAGATAAAGTCTTCAAAGGATCTTAATTTTCAAAAAATATATGTAAATATGTTCACTAATTTCGTAATTAATTTTGAAATATTATTATACATTAATATATTTAGTTATCATTTATAAAAAAAAAAAATTATATCCTATTTTTTTTATCTATTATATAATCATAATCAATCGTATTAAAATAAAATTATTATATTGAACTAAATATGGTAAAATTATTTTAAATTAATAAATTAATATAATTATTTTTATAATTATAAATATCTATGTTCAAAAATATAATACGTTGGTAAGATGGGTTAACATTAGCAAACTATATAATACATGTATAAAAATTAACATGTATTTCATTAAAGCTAATAATATAAAATATTTGTGACTACATTAATCATGATATCTTTTCATTTTAAATATATATATATATATATATATATATATATAAAGTTTATTCTAACAAATCTGTTGATAAATATTTTAACAATATGTTAATTTTCAAAAGGTTAGTATAAATATTTTCACTAAATCTGTTGATAAATATTTTAACAATATGTTAATTTTCAAAAGGTTAGTATAAATATTTTCACTAATTTTGTAATTAGCAATGAACTATTATTATGCATTAATATATATTCATTAATCATTTATAAAATGAAAAATTCTATCTTTTTATCTATTTTATAATCATAATCAGTCATGTTAAAATAAAATTATTATGTTGGGCTAAAAAGATAAATTTATATTAAATTAATAAATTTTATTTTCATAAATATAAAATATTTGTTTTAAAAATATAATATGATGACAGAACGACTTAACATTAGCAAACTATATATACCACATGTATAAAATTATTATTTTTCTTTATACAATAATATATTATCTAAAATGAATAAAAGAAAAAAAATATTGGTAAAAAGAAATCCAGCTTTGAAAAGTGGGCCAGAATTTAGCATAAATTAAATACAAAATAATTTTCAAATATGTTATTTTATGCATATATAAAGTTTTTTTAATAACTAAATACAAATGCATTAAAATAAATATATAATAAGAACCAACAAATACATATGATGGTTTTAAACAATTGATTAACTACAGCATATAAAGTATAAAATTATTAAATTATTAAATTATTGTATCTGAAATAGTTATATAAACATTTAAATATATTATTAACTTTAAAAAATTTATACTACTAATGATCTAAAATAAATATCTACATATATAAAACTGCAAACAAATACCCGCGCAATTGATCGAGATCTAGTCTATATGTTAAAGGTTGATTATTTTAGACCTAACTGTACGCAGCCAACAACTAGTTCAGAAATAATTTGGAGCAATCAATATTTATATTTTATTTTTGATCATAATGTAATCATTATTAAACCAATTTTATATTAAGCTCAACCTGTAAGCATTGTACAAACTACAAAGCCCAAACGGAAGAAAAAACATAACTTGACACGTTTACAGTACATGTATTAACGAGAGCAGCAAACAACACGTGTCATAAATTAAATGGACCTCATGAAGATCACCGTCTCTGAGGATTGCAATCGGACTTTCACCGGTGAAGCTTTCATCTTCTCTCCAACGGCGCTCCGACGATGTACCATACTCGAACCTTTTGCTTTTAATCGCCGGAAGCCAAAATAAGATTCACACACTCACCGAAGCTTTAAACCGGGAAGATGGCGGTAGAACTAGATGCAGAACATTCGTCGAGACGTCAAGAGACCCCAACTTTACTTGTCCCGACCTAGCCCAACCAAATCAACTTCAATCTCTTGACTATGTACTCCCCGAGAAACTTCACTTCAATTGTTGACTGAGCTATTATAACCACATCGGTCGAGAAATGAAGAAGATTACTCTCGATCAAGACAGAATCAGGCATGCCCAGAGAGATAGCAAACTCAATTTGACTTCTGGAATAAGATCTTGTTGAAACAAGCAAAGGTAGATAAAACGATTTAAATCAATTCCTCTCTGAAAACAAAGAAGATATGAATAAAGAATCTATCGGGATTGAAAACACAACAAAAGGATTCGCCAAGCGAAAATTTTATTCCGCAAACGGAAAAGCTAAATCGATCTGATGATCGAAAATATTATACAACAAAAGATAACTCATTCATCCTTCTGAAAGATTTCATTTTTGTTAAGAATGATGAATGAAAGAGAGAAATATCTCTCTCTAGAAGAGAGGAGAGAGAAAATGTAATCATTATTTAGAATATTAAAGAGGGCAAATCTACAAAATAGCACCTTTCTAAGTTTATACCACAAAAATAACACTCAAAAACTAAAATGACCAAAATATCAGCTTTCTAAGTTTATCTTTTGAAAATTTTAATTTTTTTTATTTTTCAAAATTTGAAATCTTATCCCCAAAACCTCATTTCTCAACCCTAAACCCTAAACCCTAAACTCTAAACCCTAAACCCTAAACTATAAACCCTAAACCCTAAAATCTAAACGCTAAACCCTAAACCCTAAATCCTAAACCCCACCCTTTAACTCTAAACCCTAAGTTTGTGACTTTTGATAAAACATTAAGTGCTATTTTTGTGACTTTTGACCTTGAGTGCTAGTTTGGTAACATAAACTTGATTTAGTGCTATTTTGTCTTATTCTCTATTAAATATGTTAAGATATATATTAAAAAAAAAGAAGATATTAAATATGTTAATTGTAAATAGTTTGAGAATAAAATACTCAATTATCAGGGAAGGTGGGCACGTCTTTTCTGCGGTCAAGAAAACATCAGGACGTTTACATGTTCCATTGTAAAAACACACTTGAGGGTTATGGAAAATAAACGGCAAGCAGTCGTAAGAGGGAGAGTAGAGAGTAGAAACGGATGGAGTCAGAGAGGTTGATAGCCGTCGGATGGAAGAGAACATTGATAATCGAATCGAACGGTAAAAAAACAACGCATACATTTTGTCACCGCTTTTGCCGTTCCCTCTTGGCCAAGGCTGCTGCTGCTAATAAGGTATAGATCGATCCCCTTCGAGTTTTGAGTTTTCGATTTGATCCTGGATTGTTCATGGCGGACTTAGTTAGAGAAGAGATTATAATGTTGTTGACTTGTTGTGCAGATCAATGGGGGGAGGAGTTAGGTTGTCGCTTCTCAAGTCACTTTACAGATCTTCAACAAGAAGCTCCTCCTCGCCTTCTTGTCGCAGACTTGCTGAAGATGCTGCTATTGTGCGGTCATCATCAAGACCATCTCCGGTGTCTTCTTTCACTCATGCTAGGGCCATTGGCTACGGATACGGGTCTTGGATTGTCACTTCCTCGTCCAATTTGAATGCTAAGCCTTTCCCTTTACTGGCACGCGCTTTCAGCTCGCAACCTGATGGCACCGACTGGGTTCACAAGGCCAAGGATGTCTTTCATGAAACTGCTAACAAGGCTAAAGAAGCCTCTGACGAACTCACTCCTCACGTTCAACAGTTGCTCGACGCCAACCCTTATCTTAAAGAAGTCATGGTCCCCGTCTCTCTCACCATGACTGGTACTTTGTTCGCTTGGGTTGTCATGCCTAAGGTTTTGAGGAGGTTTCACAGATACTCTATGCGCAGCTCTGCTGCTTTGCTTCCGCAAGGCTTCTCTATCGATGACGTTCCCTACGATAAAAGCTTTTGGGGTGCTTTGGAGGATCCTGCCCGCTACTTGATGACCTTCATTGCTTTCGCACAAATGTTTGTTGCTTTTAACTTTCACCATTATGAGTGACATGTTCTATCTAAAAAGGGTATGATTTTTAGAAAATAAAATGATATGATAATTCTGATATGCTGCAGTGCGTCTATGGTGGCCCCAACAACCGTAGCAGCTCAGTACTTCTTCCCGGCATTGAAGGGGGCAGTCATCCTCTCCTTGGTGTGGTTCCTACATCGCTGGAAAACCAATGTGATCACCCGAGTCTTGTCTGCTAAGAATGTTGCTGGGCTTGACAGGGACAAGATATTGACTTTGGACAAAGTTTCATCAGTTGGTCTCTTTGCGATCGGTTTAATGGCTTCTGCTGAAGCTTGTGGTGTAGCTGTTCAATCTATCTTGACTGTTGGTGGAGTAGGAGGTCTGTGTACTTGTTTTCCTCAATCTAATATTGCTAGGATTCAACCACTAATCAGTTCTGATCTGTCCGTGCAGGAGTGGCCACTGCTTTTGCTGCAAGAGATATCCTTGGTAATGTGCTGAGTGGTCTCTCCATGCAATTCTCAAGGCCTTTCTCTATGGGAGATACGATCAAAGTTAGTTTAACATGAAATCTTTTCTTTTTGTCTGCTTCCTGCTCCTCTTGTTTTCATCAGGATATAATGTCTTACATGTTTCAGGCTGGATCGGTAGAAGGTCAAGTGGTTGAGATGGGACTTACAACAACATCCTTGTTGAACGCCGAAAAGTTCCCAGTCTTGGTACCTAATTCACTGTTTTCCAGTCAGGTTAGTTTATCTGTAAACAAATCAGAAGCGTCCACTCGCAAACATTTGTTTGATCTATTCCTATTATGCATTATCACGGTGGAGACAGTTCGGAATGGCCCTGAAGTAGAATTAACATATATATATACAGGTGATTGTGAACAAGTCACGAGCTCAGTGGCGTGCTATAGCATCCAAGATCCCACTGCAGATAGATGACTTGGACAAGATCCCTCACATATCAGATGAAATCAAGGAAACGTTGAGGTCAAACCCAAAAGTTTTCTTAGGGAAAGAAGCTCCTCATTGTTACTTATCCCGAGTGGAAAAATCATTTGCTGAACTCACCATTGGATGCAATCTTAAATACATGGTACTGTCTCTCTCTTCTCTTTGTAACATTCTCTTGTCAAAAAAATAGAGAGAGATTTTATTCTTTTATTGCTGTCTCAGGGGAAAGAGGAGCTTTACGCAACACAACAAGAGGTTCTTCTTGAGTCGGTCAAAATTATAAAGAAGCATGGTGCGTCATTGGGTACCACGTGGGACAATTCTACACTTTGAGAATGCTGATCAAGAATTATGTCTGAAAACATAGGTTCTTGGATCATTACAGGAAAAAAACGTAGGGTTACAAAAATATTTTGTAGAGCAGGAAAAAAAAAACGAAAGCAACCTGTTTCGAACTGAGGATTTGTGGTATGTGAGTCGGTTCTTTTGATGTGTTTTGAGGTGCACGATCAGATTTCATTTTTTTTTGTTTAAACTGTGCGTTTTTATCACTATCTTTGGAAGCCACACATATGCGAAAGTTGAAAGCGGGTTATCTTTGGGGTTGATTTACATGTTCTCTCGAGATCCATTAAGAGAATGAATTAGACCCACTTTGTTAGAAAATCCTATACATTTTTTTTCTATAAATACCTCCTTATTAGAAAATATCTCTCTCTTTTCAATTTAGAAATAGAACATATACACATCCTATAAAGATTTTATACATTTTTTGATTCACTTTACACTAGAAATCATTCTTGTAATGCAATATTTGATCAACAAAGTCTTGGATGCTTTTTTTTTCTCATTTGATTCTTTCAAGATTTCTCCTAAACCTCAAGAGTTTAATCATTATCATTAGATTTTTTTATTGTATGATTCCAACAAACACCACCAGCATAAACACTGTTTTTGGATCAAACAGTTGGCGCTAGAAGGAGGAGGCCAAGGAGAACTATCTTCAAATCATATTGAACTTGGGAGAATCCAGATCTCTCTCTCGCGGTCACTCGGTACTGATCGTTCTCTCGCGGTCACTCGTCTCGGATAGCTCTCTCGCAGTTATTCGGCGCAGATCATTCTCTCGTAGTTGCTCGGATCGATCTCTCGCGGTTACTCGGCACGGATCGCTCTCTCGCGGTTACTCGGCACGGATCGCTCTCTCACGGTTACTCGTCATGGATAGCTCTCTCGCAGTTATTCGGCACAGATCGTTCTCGCGCAGTCGCTCAGATCGATCTCTCGCGGTCGCTTGACTCGCTCTCTTGCGGTTACTCGGCACGGATCGCTCTCTCGCGGTTACTCGTCTCGGACAGCTCTCTCACAGTTATTCGGCACAGATCATTCTCTCGCAGTCGCTCGGATCGATCTCTCGCGGTCACTCGACTCGCTCTCTTGCGGTTGCTCGGCACAGATTGCTCTCTCGCGGTTACTCGTCTCGGACAGCTCTCTCACAGTTATTCGGCACAGATCATTCTCTCGCAGTCGCTCGGATCGATCTCTCGCGGTCACTCGACTCGCTCTCTTGCGGTTGCTCGGCACAGATTGCTCTCTCGCGGTTACTCGTCTCGGATAGCTCTCTCACAGTTATTCGGTGCAGATCATTCTCTCGCAGTCGCTCGGATCGATTTCTCGCGGTCACTTGACTCGCTCTCTTGCGGTTACTCGGCACGTATAGCTCTCTCGCAGTTACTCGGCTCAGATCGCTCTCTCGTAGTCACTCAGATTGCTCGCAAGTCTCGAGCATGACGTGATACCGCGAAGACACGTCCACCTGTGGCGATTTGATTGTGATGGTTCGTTCATGGTGGTACGTTCATGATGATGTCTATGGCGACTTGTCTATGGCAGTTTGTCGATTGACGCTTCATCCATGGCAACTTGCTCCGGTGGTTCAGAACACTGTCCTCACAGATCGTTCGCGCAACCATCCCGGAGTAAGAAGTCTGATCGGAATCAGAAGTATGTCGATGACAACTCGCCTGAGACGGTCCGTTTATGACACTTCATTTATGGCTAAGATTAGATTATAAAGCAGAGGAGCGTTTCTTACAGATATAGTATCCGAACATCAGAATCTGTCTTTACTATAATCCCCTTTACGGGTGAAATCTCTAGCTTTGTATAACCAATGGACTAACTAGGACTACAAATTTCAGATTTAAAGCAACTCATACACAAACGAAATCGTAAAAAATAAATTAGAATCGCTAAAACCATGATTAACCCCAGTCTTTTAACTGAAGAGTTTTTAGCTTTTCTTTAAATTTTAACTAAGGAAATATAAGAACTGTCTTTTAAATAAGAGATATAAAAGCCGTCTCTTAGCCGAAAAATGTAAAAAAAAAAACAAAAAACAAAAAAATATCAAATCAAGAATTAAGAACCGGGGTTAATCATGCCCTAATCATATTAAAATTTTAGCAAATTGAATTTAGTAGAAACATAATAATTATTATTATTGTATGAAGAAAATATATGCTGTGGACGAATGGGCAAGGCACGTGAGAGTTTGACCAGCTTCAATACATACGTTTCTTCTCCGATATTAACGAAAATGAAAGCAGGAATTGAAATAGATATACAGAGTCGTGACTCTTTCTCGTTTAAGTTGGATACCATTGTCAACGCCAGTAAGGTAACTCCGTCTTGGTTCTTTTGTCTTATAGAATTGATTTGTTCTTAGTAAAAACGCAAACCTCTCTCATTGATTCAGAAGATCCATTTTGAGAGATTAGATTGTGAATCCTGCAAGTACATGATCGGGTGCAAATCTTAAAAAAGCCATTTGAGTTTTGATTAAATGGAGAACTATGGTTCTCAACACCCTTATTATCCAGGACCTCCTCCTCCTCCCAACTCAGATCCATACCCTCCCCAAGCTTATCCACCGCCACTTCAAAACCAGTATGGTTCTCATTCTGCTCCTTTGGATTATGCACACCGTCCCCCACCACCACTTCACCATCACTATGGTTCTATGTCCCCTTCTGGTCCACCGCCTCATTATTCTTATGATCACCAACACCAACCTCATCCTCCTTACCCTTATCCTCCTCAGCCCCACCCTAGCTTTGCCTCTTATCCCCCACCCCCTCAACACCCTCATCATGATAATTTCAGTAGTGCTGGATACTCCCCACCTGTTTACCCTCCTCTTCATGACCTTATGGGTGGTCTCACCGTTTCTTCTCATCATCACCCACCATCTTCAAACCCCGGCTCCTACCATGGACAACAGCCTTATCACTCCTTTTCAAGTCATTCTCATTTGTCTCACTCGGGCAGGCTTGATTCCCCACTCCCACATAGTCCCAGTTTGCAGATTGTGCCCTCTGGTAAACCCTCCTTGAAGGTCCTCTTGCTGCATGGTAACTTGGACATTTGGATTTATCGTGCCAATAACCTCCCTAACATGGACTTGTTCCATAACACATTGGGTGCCGTCTTAGGAAGCATAAGCAACATGATCGAAGGACAGCTGAGCAAGAAGATCACGAGCGACCCTTACGTTTCCATTTCAGTTGCTGGTGCCGTCATTGGAAGAACTTACGTCATGAGCAACAGCGAAAACCCTGTCTGGCACCAGCACTTTTACGTTCCCGTTGCTCATCATGCCGCCGAGGTCCATTTTGTTGTCAAGGACAGTGATGTTGTGGGTTCTCAGCTTATAGGACTCGTTACCATCCCCGTCGAGCAAATACACTCTGGTGCAAGAATCGAAGGAACTTACTCCATTCTGAGCAGCAATGGGAAGCCTTGTAAACCTGGTGCGACTCTGACATTATCTATTCAGTACACCTCAGCGGATAAACTCAGTGTTTATCACAGCGGAGTTGGTGGAGGTCCTAGTTACCAGGGTGTCCCTGGAACATATTTTCCTCTCCGGGAAGGTGGGAACGTGACGCTGTACCAAGATGCACACGTACCTGAAGGGATGCTCCCGAGGATAAGACTCGGCAACGGAATGTATTACGAAAATGGCAAGTGTTGGCATGATATGTTCCATGCCATATGTCAGGCTAGGCGTTTGATTTACATCACGGGTTGGTCAGTGTGGCATAACGTCAGGCTTGCTCGGGATAAAGGAAACCCTGCATCGGAATGTACACTTGGTGAGCTCCTAAAATCAAAGTCCCGAGAAGGTGTAAGAGTCCTGCTTCTCGTTTGGGACGACCCTACTTCACGGGACATCTTGGGATACAAAACAGTACGTTACTGCAACCTTTAAGTTCAATAAAGCACATCTTTGGTTCCTTCAGCCTACCAATCCTTTGTAATCTAGAAAAGTCTGTTTTGTATATAATAGAAAAGGATGTTTCATGAATAAATCTACAACACAAATTAGAGATATGAAATTCTTTAGTGCAACTTTGAGGTATTTTAAATATGTTAATTTGAACAGGATGGAGTGATGGGAACCCATGACGAGGAGACTCGCCGTTTTTTCAAGCACTCCTCAGTTCAAATCTTGCTATGCCCTCGAAATGCTGGAAAGCGACATAGTTGGGTCAAACAAACGGTAAAAATGATGAATTGGTCTGTTTTTATTTTTATTTTTTTGAGTTGAGTTATTTATGTTTTAGTCTATCAGGAAGTTGGAACTATCTATACACACCACCAAAAGACCTTGATAGTAGATGTTGATGCTGGCGGTAACAGGAGGAAAATCGTAGCTTTTGTAGGTGGACTTGATCTCTGTGATGGCCGATATGATACACCTCAACATCCCTTGTTTAGGACGCTGCAAACAGATCATAAAGGTGACTACCACAACCCCACTTTCACGGTATGTTTTTTCTTTTTTTTTTTAGTGCCCATTTGCCTTTCTTTAACACTGTAATGTTGGTGAAGAATGTACTAAAAATGTAATCTAGGGTAACCTCTCCGGTTGTCCAAGAGAACCTTGGCATGATCTGCACAGTAAGATTGATGGCCCAGCTGCCTACGATGTTCTGACCAATTTTGAGGAGAGGTGGCTGAAGGCTGCGAAGCCTCACAGAATCAATAAATTGAAGACATCATATGATGATGCATTGCTCAGGATTGAAAGGATCCCAGATATATTAGGAGTCTTTGATGCTCCTACTGTTAGCGCAAACGACCCTGAGGCTTGGCATGTTCAGGTAACCACCAAGATACTCCTTCTCTATAAAACCTGACAGGTACTATGTTCATAATTGGTTAGAAAACTATGGAAACCAATTATTGATAGTACTGCAGAAGATTTGATGAACTGTACTTATTTATGTATAAACTAGAAACGAACCATAGATTCTGAATAATTTTGATTTATCTCTGCCAATTCATGTATGGAATTCTTTTAGTTTTGATGAGTTTGTTTCTTGTTTGTACTTTGCTCCACAGATAGTTTTCCAATTAATTTTGTTTATAAGCTGATGGTTTTCTGGTTTCTGGTTCAGATCTTCCGTTCCATCGATTCAAACTCTGTCAAAGGTTTCCCAAAGGATCCAAAATATGCTACAAGCAAGGTGAGTTGAAAAAGAAAAAGAGAAAACAAAAATTCTGCTGTCATTATGGCCCTGAGAAATTGATGGATACAAGGGTTTTTGTTTGGACAGAATTTGATGTGCGGTAAGAATGTGCTCATCGACATGAGCATACACACCGCATATGTAAAGGCCATTCGTGCAGCTCAACACTTCATCTACATTGAGAACCAGTATTTCATTGGATCCTCTTACAACTGGAATGCTCACAAGGATATAGGTTTTTCTCTTTTTTTTTTTCAAATGACCTAATGATTAGAAAAAAACTCAAAATTAGGATAAATCTCTTCAAAGATGCATGTATATATAATTGATAAAAATTCAAGAAATCTGAGCTGATTTTTTTCCAGTGAAAAAGGAATCATGGAAACAGAGATAGCCTTTCATTTGAGTTAGAGCCTTGTTTGTTGTGGCTACTCTGTTGATTATTGTTTGTTTATGGTCATGTAGGTGCCAATAACCTGATTCCTATGGAAATTGCTTTGAAGATTGCTGATAAGATCAGGGCAAATGAAAGGTTTGCTGTCTATATTGTCATCCCAATGTGGCCGGAAGGAGTTCCAACCGGCGCTGCTACACAGAGGATTCTATATTGGCAGGTAACTCTAGTGAAGATATATGTCTTTACAAACCGTTAACCTCAGAGCTGAGGAAGAAACATGAGCTCACACTCATTGGACGAGTAACTAACCCAAAGGCTCAAAGGATGTGGTCCCTTATACCGTTCCTTGCAGACCACTGGAAGTGCAGGCGCAGACCCACTGGTTCAGATCTGGGACAAGGCAAATTCCAGTTCCAGTTTGAATCTCTTGATGACCTACAAATGGTCCTTGATAATAGACCTTACCACTTTGCAAAGTGGATGCTGATTATACAGAGATGGGAGCCAACGTTGTCACCGGCTTTTCCCTCGCTAATACCTTTCTGGATTGAAATACAAGGAGTCCCTCTTCACCTGTGGGATGATACTATAATTCGAGGGATTGGAGAAGATATTGGTTTGGTCGAGAATTGGGAGATAACACCTACAAAAGCCCGACTCCGAACTCAGGTTAACGGCCTCCTCCCACTTATCACTAGCTCCACTCTAGAATTTGACAATGGTGATGAAGTGATAGCCACTCTCCTCTACGAGAAACTAGAAAAGCATTGTAAGATATGTCTTATGCTGGACCATGAGTTAGAAGACTGCCCTCAAAACCCTCAACAAAAAGACAACAACAATAAGAAAAGTAACATACAAACGGAGGGGAAGAATGAGGATTTTTCGAAGGGGCGTAGAACGTACCAGGATAATCCACATCAGGCAAAGGAGAGTAGCAGACACCAGGATGGCTTTATGCGTGATGCTAGAAAGTCTGCAAATTTTGAGCCACCAAGAGAAAGATGATCCCAGGAAAGCCAAGGGAGACACCAACACTCTCGGTCATACTATAGACCAGAATCTTATCATAGCCACCAGCACCTATCTCCAAGATATGACGCTGCGGTGGCTCGTAAACCTCGATGGGTAGACACTGGAAGGAGAGTGTCACCTTCTGTACACACGAGAACAAGAGAGGAGCTACAGACAAAAAGTGTGACGCGTGAGAGAAGACCCACACTCGAGGACAGGAACTCCTCTGCTTATATCTCGGGCCATAGACCCATTACTGAGCTCAACTCGCTGGAAAGGAGGCAAGGAAAGGGAGAAACGTTTGTAGTCCCAACACATGAAGAAGCTGTGGAAGCTGCAAGATTAGAGATTAGGGAAGCTCTGAACCAATATGCTAATTGTGCAGATCCTACAGAAAGTGCTGCAAGAAGAGAACGTGTTAGGTTGGCTGAGGAAACAGGAGAAGTAGATGCAAATGCTAATAGCATAGCAGTAGATACAATCAACATACTCCCTGTATGCAACCAAAGCGAGAGTATAGAGTACTTGGAAAACACTACCAGAATTCCGGCTCTTCTAAGATTACAAAATCCTGTGGATATAGGAACAAGTGAGCCAAGAACTGAGGAAGAGCGGATCCTAGTCAAGAAAAGACTTGGAAGACCTCCACTGAATAAAAATCAACCTAAGCCACTGGGAGTCAGAACCACTACAGCAGCTACGAAAAGAAGAACGGTGGCTCAGCTGAGAATCTCTCCTAAGCGAAAAGCTCCCCCGTCATCTTCCACAAGGGGTGTAAAAGCAAGGAGCAAAGAACCAACAGGACAAGCAAACGACACGACAGCAAACTCTCAACCAAAATCTCTGATTGTACCTTGGATTTCAAAGAAGAAGGTGGATTTTCACAATCTGCCAGCTCCAGTTCCTTAAAGATCATAAGCTGGAACTGTCGTGGGTTAGGGAATACCATGACAGTCCAGCGACTTATAGAGATGCACAAGAAGCTCTCGCCCGATATCTTATTCCTCTCGGAGACAAAAAATTCCAACGAGTTTGTCCTCCGTAAATGTAAATCGTTGCGTTATGAAAACTCACTGCTGATACCACCCCAAGGGCATGGAAGTGGAGGGCTCGCCCTGTTCTGGAAGAAGGGGATATAGCTTAATGTTAAAGACTCTTGTAAAAACATTATCAATGCAGAAATGAAATATGAAAACAAGACTTTCCTGGCATCATTTGTCTATGGAAACCCTGAGCCGGTCTTGAGAAGACAACTGTGGCAAAAAATTGCGAATGAGGCAACCACCAGAGACATGGCATGGATACTCACAGGAGACTTAAACGACATTGTTAACGAACATGAGAAAGTTGGAGGTCGCACCAGAGCCGAAGGATCATACACTGACTTCAGACCCTTCCTTTCAGAATGTGATCTCTACGATTTACCACACACTGGAGATTTTCTCTCTTGGAGAGGAGTGCGTAATGAGGAAGTGGTGAGATGTAGACTTGACCGAACGCTAGCAAACAGTCAATGGTTCGATACCTTCCACTCAGGCGTATGCGAGTATCTAAAGTATGAAGGTTCAGATCACAAACCTATACTCACATGCTTTGATTTCACAAGGAAGAAAGGGAAAGGCATCTTCCGATTTGACAGAAGACTGAAAGACAACCCTGAGGTCAAGTCACTGGTAGAGAAGACATGGAAGGAGGCAGGGACTAGACCGGTCCACTACAAGATTTCTCAGGTCAGAAGAGCAATTATTCTTTGGAATAAAGAGCAACAACGTAACAGCAGAATCCTTATTGAGCAATGGAAGGAGGCTCTGGATAAAGCTATGTCGAGCAATAGGAATGAAGGTGAAACCATAGCCAAACTAAACGCTGACCTGACAAAAGCTTATCTCGAGGAGGAGGCCTACTGGAAACAAAGAAGCAGAAACTTATGGCTCAGCCTCGGTGATAAAAATTCTGGATATTTCCACAGTATCACTAAATGAAGAAAGGCAGTTAACAACTTCTCAGTGATAGAGAACTCAGAGGGAGAACCAATCTTCACGGACAACGGGATCAGAAAAGCTCCCCCGTCATCTTCTACAAGGGGTGTAAAAGCAAGGAGCAAAGAACCAGCAGGACAAGCAAACGACACGACAGCAAACTCTCAACCAAAATCTCTGATTGTACCTTGGATTTCAAAGAAGAAGGTGGATTTTCACAATCTGCCAGCTCCAGTTCCTTAAAGATCATAAGCTGGAACTGTCGTGGGTTGGGGAATACCATGACAGTCCAGCGACTTTATACCAACTTCAGAAGAAATCCACTTGGCTCTACTTGCAATTCATCCGGGGAAGGCTCCTAGCCCGGATGGATTTTCAGCAAGTTTCTTCCAAGCGAATTGGGTAACAGTTGGGGCGGATATTGTTAAAGAGATACAACATTTCTTCACATCCGGTAGCTTACCGAGAACCATTAATTCCACACATGTCAGACTGATACCGAAGTCTACCACAGCTAAGCTTGTTTCGGATTATAGACCAATAGCACTTTGCAATGTCTACTATAAAATAATCTCGAAACTGCTAGCGCATAGACTGAAACAGATCCTCCCTGACTTGATCTCTGAGAACCAATCTGCTTTTGTTCATGGGAGAGCGATCACTGACAACATCTTAATCTCCCACGAGGTTCTGCACTTTCTAAAAACATCTGAGGCCTCTAAGCACTGCTCTATGTCCGTCAAGACCGACATGAGCAAGGCTTATGACCGTTTGGAGTGGGATTTCATCGAAGCTGTGCTGCTGAGACTAGCGGTTTGGACTAACTGGATCATGCAATGCATAAGGACAGTGACATACTCGTACCTTGTCAATGAATCTGTGACCGGTGTGGTTACACCACATAGAGGCATCCGACAGGGAGACCCCCTGTCTCCATACATTTTCATCCTCTGCAGTGAGGTACTGTCCGGCCTTTGCAGAAACGCCCAGGAGAACAACACACTGCAAGGCATCAGAGTAGCCACAAACAGTCCTCGGGTTAACCACCTATTATTTGCAGATGATACTCTGTTCTTCTGTAGAACAAACCCGAAGAGCCTCAGTACTCTCAAGAAAATCCTCCAGCTGTATGAAGAAGCATCTGGCCAGAAAATCAATGCTCAGAAATCAGGGATCACTTTCTCTAATCTAACACCACAAGCGCTCAAGGAAAAGATCAAAGAAGAACTCGGTATTGAGAAAGAAGGAGGAGCTGGGAAGTACCTTGGGATTCCTGAACACTTTGGGAGAAAAAAGATTGATATGTTCACGTTTGTAGTAGATAAAATCAAACAGCGAGCAGCGGGGTGGTCTACAAGGTACCTCTCTCTGGCTGGAAAACTCACACTACTCAAGAGTGTCCTCTCCGCCATACCAAATCACCCTATGCAGTGCTTTAAACTCCCGCAGTCCCTGTGTCGAAGAATCCAGTCAGCTTTCACCAGATTCTGGTGGGACGCTTCTCCGGAGACTAGGAAAATGTCGTGGATTGCATGGGATACCATGGTGAAGTCAAAAAAAGACGGAGGGCTGGGCATCAGAGACATTCAAAGTTTTAATGACGCTCTACTGGCTAAAACCAGCTGGAGAATCCTATCTTCACCTTCCTGCTTACTAGCCAGAATACTCAGGGGAAAATATCTCCAAGATAAAGACTTCCTACATGCGGCTGCTCCTGATTCCTGCTCTCACGGGTGGAGAGGAATTTTGATAGGAAGAGAACTCATTAAGGAACATTTGGGATGGGTAATTGGAGATGGCCAGGAGACAAAGATCTGGAGAGAACCATGGCTATCTTCAACTGCGCAAAGGTGTCCAATGGGACCAGCTCCGGAAGACAGATCAGAGGCAAAGGTCGCTGAACTGTTCAGAGAAAACTCCAGAGAATGGGATGTTGAGAAGATAGAAGGATTATTCCCTATGCTGGCAGGAGAGATCATGACCATCAAACCGAGTAAATGGGGAGGAAAGGATAAACGCATCTGGCTCAACCATAAATCCGGAGAGTATTCCACCAAAACAGGCTACTATGCAGCCCTGGAGAAAAATAAACCTGGCGCTCTAGAACCCCCCCAACCAGCACAAGAGTGGATTGACGATGTCTGGAAAGTGCCCATATCTCCCAAGCTGAAGCTGCTTATCTGGAAAATTAAACATAGAGCAATCCCGGTGGGTGAGATCTTAATGGCAAGACATATACTACCTACTGCTAATTGCATTCACTGTAAGGGCTCAGAGTCTATCCTCCATTTATTCTTCCACTGTCCTTTTGCACAAAAGGTTTGGGAGCTATTACCTGTAATAAATGGCCTAGCCCCTTTGCTCATTAACTCATTTAATGAGGGCTGGCGATTGGCATTGAAGGCCACCACACTCCTACCTACTGGACTTAATGACTGCCCCTTGATCCCTTGGGTTATTTCTGCACTCTGGACAACAAGAAACCTTAAGATCTTTCAACAGCGCCACTTCACACCCCAAGAGGTAATATCAAAAGCTATCATTGATGCTAAAGAGTGGAAGTTGGCTCAAGTAGTACCTATACCCCCAAAGCGAGGCGTAACCCCGAGGAAGATCGACGCCGACTCAGTGGCCCTCTGTCGATCGGATGCAGCGTGGAGCAATGAACACAATACCGCGGGATTGGGGTGGAGCTTCTCGGTTAACCAAAATGAGAGATTCCTCTCTCACAGTGATTTTTTATCTTTCGTTCGATCACCCCTTGTGGCGGAGGGATTGGCAGTACGAATGGCGATGGAACATGCGATCGCACTTCAGCTCAAAAAGGTGATCTTTGAATCGGATTCAGCACAATTGGTGGCAGCAATTGTCGAACAATCTGGCATCTCTGATCTCCATGGAATCCTGGCTGACATCTATCTTCTCTCTTTGCAATTTGATTCTGTCTCTTTTAGATATGTTAATCGTTTCTCTCTCTGTTTTGAGGATAACTTGGCTAAGCAGGCCCTCAGAGGCCCTGTAAGAAACCCACTTTAAATTTTAAGTAATGAAGTATCTGTGAACAAAAAAAAAAAAAAGTTACAAAAAGAAAGAAAATGATCCTTTTTATCACTGGAAACTGAATGTCATAGTTATGGTCCTCGTAGCACAAGACAATGCAAATGATGTATGGAACTATCTACAATGCGTTAGTGGAGGCCGGGCTTGATGATAGATTCTCCCCACAAGACTATCTAAATTTTTTCTGTCTTGGAAACAGAGAGATGGTGGACGGAAATAATGAAACAAATCAAAGCAACGAGAACACTCCTCAGGTAGAAAGCTGCTACCATGTATATTCCTATTATCATTGAGTTGTTAACTGAGATGTTGTTGTTGTTATAGGCATCATGTCGAAAGAGCAGAAGATTTATGATATATGTGCATTCAAAAGGGATGGTTATTGATGACGAGTATGTGGTAATTGGATCCGCAAACATAAACCAAAGATCAATGGAAGGCACGAGAGACACGGAGATTGCAATGGGAGCTTATCAGCCTCAACATACATGGGCAAGACGACAGTCTGGTCCTCGTGGTCAGGTAGTAATCCTCCTCTAAAATATTATTATATGATTTCCAGTTATTTTATTATATAAATATGAATACTTTGTACATCAAAAATTCTGCAAGATATTCGGGTATAGAATGTCACTTTGGGCAGAACACATGGCAATGTTAGATGATAGCTTTGAGGAGCCAGAGAGCCTAGAGTGTGTAAGCAAGGTGAGAAGAATGGGGGAGGAGAACTGGAAACAGTTTAGGGCAGAGCAAGTGTCGGAGATGAGGGGACATCTGCTCAAGTATCCGGTGGAAGTTGATCGGAAAGGCAAAGTACGGCCACTACCAGGGAGCGAGGAGTTCCCTGACGTTGGGGGAAATATTGTTGGATCCTTCCTTGCCATACAGGAGAATCTTACAATCTGATTGAAAGCATTGATGATGATTGTGTTTTGACTTGCACATTCTTTTATTTATTTTTTTGTGTGGGGGTGGAGAGTGTAATTTTATAAACCTTATATAAACGATAATTTGATCGGACATTTGTTTGTGTAGACTGATTCATAAAAACGGCATTTACAATATCAGACACCATCTTAAAAAAAAAAGGTAAATATCTCATTTTTTGTATTGCTTTTAACACATCTCTGGGAAAGAAACCATATATATATAGCCAGACATCTATCTGCCGAATCCCTCCCATCACTACGGTAGTCTGGCGAGAGAACCGTTCCTCGTAAGTGAATTATTAGTACCGATTGATTGCTTGGGACTAGAGAAAAAGGATTGCAAGAAAATTGGAGCAAAGCTAAGATTGAGATGATGATGTTTCTTTCTGTTCAGCCAAGCTTTGTAAGGTGTAGTGAGTATTGTGTGAAGGATATGTATGGTCCCTTGCATTATGGTGACATTAGACAAAGAGCAGGTCGTGATTTGGAGAGGTAAAGACTATAACTAGCCAACCGAGGACGACGGTGAGAAGTAGATATTGGGGGCACTATGTTGAATCTGAGTTTCGTCGGACTCAGTAAAGAGAGCAACAAAACTCGTCTGACCTAGCCAGGAAAGTACAAGTCGGCCCAAAAAAGTAAAAGAGTAAAACTCTAATTTCTAGCTGACAGTCCCTTGGTTGCTCTCGTCATCTTTTTAGAGCATGATTATTGGGGAGTTCTTAGCGGAATATAAGAACCCGTCTTTTAACTTTTAACTAAAAAAGTTAAGAACCGGTTCTTAAAATTCTTATTTAAGAGTCGGTTCTTAGCTTTTTTAGTTAAAAGTTAAGAGACGGGTTATTATATTCTGCTAAGAAGCCTACCTTAAGAACCCCCAATAATCATGCTTTTATGGATGAATATTATCTTCTATTTTTCCTAGATCAGTTAGACCTAACGGGCTGAGATATGCTTTACGGGCCAAGCAACTGAGCTGAACATTCGGGCTGTTAACCAAAGTTCATGCGCCAAGCTCCTATTGCCGAGAAAAGTCAAACCACACAGCCGAGTGCGGGTGTTTAGCTGGTTGAAGCCCCGACTAAGTGAGCTGAATTTCATATTTGATGGGTGCTGTGGAGGGATTTAATCCATCTCATACACACTGGATTCTCCAAACTTTGTATGGTTTAATTTATAACATCTCTTTTCGGTTCTGACTAAAATAATCAGAAACCGGTGATATATTAAAATATCTAATCGAGAAAAATGTATGTCTTGGTTAAGAGTACAAAAACTGTAAGGGTTTGGGTTGGTTCGTTTGAAACAAAGTCCCAAGTCTTCCACCGTAACCTCCAAGAGCTGCATCAATTCAATGATCAGATAAAAATCCAACAGATTTGTATTGGAAGTAGTCTTCTTTTCGGTGGACTCAGCTGAATCATATCTTCCTGGTTGATATAGGCATATTCTCTTCTTTTTTTGATTTCTGGTTTCTTCTTTATCTGGAGTCCCACATTTAATTTCAATTGAGTATCACATATATTAACATTATAGCCAAAAATTAAAATGCGAATTCTTCGACCAAGTATTATAAATACATATAACAAAGAGGAGCATGTGGCTAATTATAGATCTCATAAGGTCCAAAACTGAACCAACATATATATATATATATATAAAATATAAGCATCATTCTCTTTTTATCACTGTTGGGGCAGAACCACCGGTCTCCGGCGGCGGCTGATGAGCTGACATCTGCCCACCGTGAAGAAACTCACGTGCAATAGCTTGGAACTCGCCGCCTCCTCCGATACTGGACGATTGCGAGACACCGAAGAGATGATCCGACGGTCGAGGTTGTTGCTGCATGGGCCACGTGGATGATATCGGCTCCAAGATTGGGGAGAGGTCGTACATCGACGGTGTTATTGTGGGCAGGTCTGATATGGAAAGAGGCGGCAGAGATCCAGAAGACGTCACCGTGGCCGGCGGTGGCTGTGGCAGCTCTAGAGTTGCTAAATGTGCTTGTACATATGAAAGCTCATTTTGCAAACTCACCACCTGTTTTTTTTAGACAAAATCCATGCAAATGCTTAAAATGATAATAATGCCAAGAAAATATTAAAGAGATGTAATAATCTAAATATTGATACTTTCAGCAATAAATTATTACATGAGTTTCCGAGTTCTCGAGCAAATGTTGATTCACTTATGCCCAAAACACACGACATGACTAATTGCATCCAATAAATTGCTTGCTTGTAACATTTAAAATATCCTTCACTAATATCAATTTATTGGATGCAATTGCATAAATATTCGAGTATGTAACAAGCATACTTTATTGCAATTGATATATATATATATGTATATATATGATCAAAGCAATTGATATATTTATATATTGAAAAGACGCTTAGAAATAAGCGTACAACTACGTGTTTGTTGCGAACAGAGAAAGACATCTCTTCTCAATCAGTGGCTTGGATTAACTTAGAAAACATCTTTGTAAACATTTATTTACAAAAAGTAATACAACGTATGCTCAATGTGCTAATTAAATTAAATACAGAGAGAGAGAGGCCTTCAACTGTTCTGTAACGCATTAGATCATGTCATACAAGTAAGTATGCATTAAACTAGTTGATGGCGGACTAATAAATCCCAATCAATTATAACTTTAACATATTTTTTATTTTAATCTAAATTATTTTATTAGTTTCAAATATTAAATTTAATATCTAATCTATATAATTTAATTTTTTTATTACAACACAACTTAATAATGGCTTGGTAACTTGCAAAATCTTTTATCTATTTTATTATCAAACCACACATGTAAAAAACGTTATCATCGTAACAACATAATAAATTTTTATTAACACTTCATAATAACATAAAAGATAAATCTACAAAATAAACTATAATTACAAATGAAGCGTATGAAAGCAAACTCCTTTTCATCAAATAATATTATAGATGATTGAACATTTTTCCTTTTCAGATGATTCCTACTAACATTAGTTTAATTGCATTTTATATGAATTTCTGTTTCATCCGAGTTTATAGTGACACCTATTAATAAAATATACAATAACTAAAAACATCTTTCTATTCAACTAGAAGTAATAAATTATACATGTCTAGTAAAAGCTAGATTTTTTCAATTATAACGATAAGATATTATATTCTTTGGATTCATAGTTTTTGATTGGTAATCTGATATTGATATTAACGAAACTCATAACACTACTCTTCCGTGACATAAACTAAAAATATGTCAAATAAGCATAATTAAAAAAACATGACCAATGAAAACACAAGACGGTTAATTATGTTTATTTGACATATTTTTATTTTATGTCACAGAAGAGTAGTGTTATGAGATTCGTTAACATCAAGTTAACAATCAAAAGCTATGAATCCAAACAATATAATATCTCGTCGTTATAATTAAAAATCCAGCTTTTACCATACATATATAATTTATTATTTTTAGTTTAAAATGTTTTAGTTAAATAGAAGTATGTTTTTAATTATTGTATATTTTATTAATAGATATCACTATAAACTCGGATGAAGAGGAAATTTAAATAAAATGAAATTAAACTAATGTTCGTAGGAATCATCGAAAAAGGAAAAATGTTCAATCATCTATAATATTATTTGATGAAGATTATGAGTAAGGCTAGGAATGCAATTATAAATTAATTATTTTTATTTTTCTCAGTAGATCCTTATTACTAAAACCAAAAAAAAGGACCAAGAATGAGAACAAATCGCAGCTAAAACACAAGACGATTTTTTTCGTCAATGCTTAAGAGAGAGTACTTTGCATGAGCTTGGGTAAATGGGTAGAAACGAAAACAAAGGAAGAGAGAAATATCAACAATTTTCTTTTGTTATAAAAAAAAGAAAAGGAAACTGGTAAGATAACTGATGAATGTCACGACCTACAGACAGTAGATTGACTTAAAATTCTTGCGATTTCTCATCATACTATATTACTATATGATAGTAATAAGTTATAGTATTAATGGAAGAATTGTTTTTTTAATAGTATTAATGGAAAAATTAAATTACCTGTTGCTGAAGAGAGACGATGTGGGAGACGCAGCCGTAGATAGGGTCTCGGAGACGAGACTGAGCCTCGAAACAGATTGAAACGACGGCGTCTGCCCGTTTATGCTCGGGAATATGGTGGAGGAGTTTTGAAACGTTGCTCGCTCCGAACACCTTATGAACCGCCGCGAAGTGCGCCGCTCCTTGATCGGAGTCGAAATAGGGTGCGAATATGCAGCCGGGAACGCACTTCCGTCTCAAGAACTTACAGGCGCCACACGGTCCACCTCCACCGCTGCTGCTAGGGCTTCCGCTACTGCTCATCTTCCTGATTAGGGTTTTGAGAGATATATATGGAGCTAATTCAACCAGGTTAGGATGATTTTTGTCTCGTGATTAGCAGGAAAAAATTGGGAACGTTTGGGAGAGAAGGAGAGGAGTCGGACGTAAACAAAACTAGGGCTTGGCTTGGTTGGTGCTTATTGGAAACTTTTTATTTCCCCCAATAATACATTAATTAATTGTAGTATCTTATAGTATTTAATAAATAAATAAGCATAATAAATTAACAAACTTTAGCAACCCGAATTGAGGTGATGTAAAATATGACAAAATTAGATAAAATAATAAGATAAATATATGGTCCCAATGTAAACATAAATTAATATAAACTTTTTATAAATATAAAAATATATTGTATAGTTTGTATATGTAAAATTTAATTAATACATATACAGTAAAATCAAATATTTTTCTTATTTTCACATACAAATATAGAAGAGAATTTTTTTGTAAATTGATAAATAATTAAAGATCCAACACTACTAATTTATAGAATTGTTACTGTACTACTAGTAGTTAAGAAAACAAATGCTGTCAAAAGTATAAATCATTTATACTTTTCTTTTAAAATATCATTTAATTAGTTGTATTATTACCAAAAAAACTAAGACGGTTAAGACAAGATGAAAAAAAAAAATTTCTTTAAAGCCACGCGATCAATCGTACTTGTCTCGTATTAAGCTCTTTGCGTGAAGCAAAACATTCCATATCTCTTAACTTCTTCATTGCCATTCCCTTCCTTTTTCTTCTACTTCTGGTTTAAATTTATTTTTGTTACAATCAGTCCACACAGATGCATCTTTACTTATATAGAAATGTATTGATGCAGGCTCATTCTAATAAAATTAGACTTTAGATTTACAAAGTAACAGTTATTTAAAAATGACCTTACAACTAATCATAATATTTTTAATAGTTTTTTGGTGATTTTAACTTGATATTTTGTCAAAAAAATAAACTATCTAAAACAGTCTAATTAACCAGACTCAACGATATTTTTTTCAAAACTCAAAATGTAACGGTTCAATCGAACGTTATATATTTTTTATTTTATAAAATAGATATCGCGCAACGTGTTTAAAAAGTTTAAACAGATTTTGTTTTCGTTCAGATCCTCTTTAAAGCAATACAGTTTTTTTTTTTTAACTATTACTTAATTTATTGTTTATATAATTCAAACATGCACACTATTCAATTTGAATCCAATACATAGAGCACAAACTAGCCAATGTAATACAAAGTCAATCTATCTATTTGGTTGTGGATCCTACAGTAATGTACTAAACTTGTGTAAATTATTATAGATAGAGGGGAATATATATTTTCCCAAAACTTAATTTTATGTATATATATACAGTCGGGAGTGAAGAAGATATGCTCAACATTATAAGTACAATGAGTGAACGGGATAAAATTGATATGCGATAATATGGTTTCTCAATATTCCATTAGGGTACAGTAAAAAAAATCGATTAGGATACAACAACAATAGGGAAATCCAATTACACTGAATTTCATATTCATGTGCTTTTAGAACTTGTAAAATTACAAGATTTGTGGAATATTCCTCCACAAAAGTAATTTCCGAATCAAATATTACAGCACTATAAATCTGGTGACGGCCAAAGTAATCAGAGTACACGAGTATGTACATGAAATAAAATATATATATCACTTTTTCTTTTTTGATAAATATGTGAATTTCATAGAATAAAGCTAATTTGTACAAACAAAAAGCTATGCAGTCAAGCCAAATGATGCCAAAAAAAATTAAAAAACACCAAAAGACTTTGAAATTGGGATTATACATCACCAATTAACATTTCAAGAATGCTTTAGCCAAACTTGCATGAGACCTCTGAATTTCCTTCGCTCTTTCCTTCGCAATGGTTATTGCGACGATCCAATATCACATCATATTGTGACGGTCCAATAACCAAGTTTTAGCAAGCCTGTCTAGCTAAACTCTTCCATTTCCGCTAACGGGTTTAACGAGGTTTTAGGAGACATATAATTGCAATGTCAAAATGGTTCAGTGGAACTGGTTAATCGACTGATCGAAAACGTAACCGCTCTGTGCAACTTTGCTGACGCAACCACTCGCACCTTGGGAGTATGCAATTCACGACGAATATGATAATGTAACATCCCAAATTTTTTTTTTCAAAAATGTTACAAAATGATGGAAGATGAAAATAGAAAAGGTAAAGGATGACAACGGATAATTTTTTTTTTGACATTCAAGTCGAAAATGTTAGCTTTTGGAGCTAACCATACTGGAATCAAAGAGTCATGAGAAAACAAAAGTTTTGTGAGCGAACATATTTTGCAAGGAATTCAGTCCTTATATTAAAGAAATAGAAAAACAGATATGATGAAAAATGATAATTAGAAGAAAGAGTAACAACTTTAGGGCCCAAATTCTTCGTTTCTCGTATGTGTTAATTGTGTGGCATAGTGTCTAATTTTTGTTTAAAGCCTTATTTTAAGTTAGCACTTAGAGTTATGATATCAAATATGTTGAGATGAGTTGAGTATAGGCAAGAGAAGTGATGGGGTATGAGGAGACATTATGAAAAGGATGTGTTGAGGAAAGGATGAGGTTTGAGATAGACCAGTCCGTACAAGCCGTACTGGCCGTACAGGCCGTACGAGCTATACTTTCCCGGATCGACCAAACATCAACCAAAACTTACCATCCTTACCCAAGTTACTTTGGAGAGTTACCTTGAGTATTAAGGAGGCTTGTGACCATTGAGGGAAGAAAGGAGACGCGGAGGAGACAGGCTGGCACAGCTGTAAAGTGATCAGCATCTTAGGATATGCTAAAAGCGTGTGAGACATTCCATTGACTAGTTCAAATGATTCGCTCCCCTTAGCCTTGACTTCACATGCTTTACCTTATCTCTTATGTTGAAACCCTAGTCTTTCCTTAGCTATATATTGTAACTCTTGATGATTAAAGAAAGATAACACGAGTTCATCATAATCTCTCTCTAGTTCATCATGTTTCTCCTTTACATTTCATAAACCATCTGATCTTTCCTTAATCTCACCATACTCTCTCTATAATCTCTCAATACATGTTCTAATCTCTAAAATCACATGGTATCAGAGCCATGTTGGCTTTGGTATTAAGATTTAGAGTGTTCTTCAGCTTCATTTCAATCCCTTTTCTTTTCTTTTCATTGTTTCATTTCGGGTTGAACAAAACAAGATGGAGGGACACTACAAAGTCATTACCGTTCCTGTTGTGTTGAAGGGTAGTGGAAACTACCTGTTGTGGTCTAGGCTGGTGAAGACGGCCATTGGGAGGCTAGGGTTATGGAGCCACATCACGGATGAGGTGCCTACGCCAGTGGCCAAAGAAGGAGAAGGAAGTGAAGGTGGTGGAGATCAAGTTGCTGTTGCCGAGAAGAAATGGGTTCAAGAAGACTTGATGGTGCTCTCAGTACTACAAGGGTCCCTTGAGGTCCATCTCCTAGATGCCTACAGCTACTGTGAGACTCCTAAGCACCTGTGGGAAACACTCCTGAAGAAGTTTGGTAACACTACCAACCTAGGCCAGGTGTTTGAGCTCAAGAGAGCCATCAACAACCTTGCACAAGAAGAAGAGGAGTTCTCTAAGCACTTGGGGAAGTACAGATCACTCTGGTCTGAGCTAGAGACATTGAGGCCAAGCACCATTGATCAAGAGACCCTCATGGAGAGGCGTGAGCAAGATCAAGTGTTTGGCTTGATGCTGACACTGAATCCGGCCTTTAATGATGCTATTAAGCACATTCTAAGGTCTCCAAACCTTCCATCTATGGAGGAGGTGTGTGCACAACTTCAGAAGGAAGAAGGGTCTCTCGGTTTGTTTGGTGGGAAAGGAGATATGGCTCTATCCAACAAGGCTGAGGCAATCCAAGCAAACAAGGCTGCTTACCGTGGAGAGGAAAGGAAGTTTAGTGGCAACTATGATCATTGCAAGAAGTCAGGACACAAGAGGAGCCAATGCTGGATCCTACATCCTCATCTCAAGTCGGCTAAGTTCAACAGGGAGAGGGAGGGAAGAGCTCACCTTTCTGCTGAGGCAAGTGAAGCTGGCACCTCAGGAGCTGGCCCATCTACTCATGCAGGAGAAAGTGAAGGAAGAGCCTTAGCCTCTCATCACCAAGGAGCCGGGAAAAACATGGAGCATGAGGTGATTAGGAAGTCTGACATTGATGCCCTGATCAAAGCCCTTAAAGAGTCTGGTAAAAAACTCGGAAACACTCTTGGTTATTCCTATACTGCTCATGTGTTGCCTAGAACTTATGATAACTTGCTAGGGAACCTTGATAGTATGAGAATTGAATCTGAGTTATATAGAACCTATGCTGCTGATAAAATGCCTAGAAATGAATCAAAATTGTTTGATCTCATTGGTAAATGAATCACCTAGGAATCATATTGCTCAAGGAATAAAACCATTGATTATTGATTCAGGTGCTTCACATCATATTATTAGTGATGATAGTCTTATAAAGAATGTAGAACCTGCTCATGGACATGTAATGATTGCAAATGGTGATAGAATCCCTATTAGAGGTGTAGGAGACTTGAAACTCTTTAATAAGGATTCTAAAGCTTTATACATGCCTGAGTTTACTTCTAATCTATTATCTGTTAAGAGATGTACCAATGATCTTCAATGCAATGTTATTTTCAGTCCTAATGATGTGAAATTTCAGGATATTGAAAGCAGTAAGTTGATTGGGCAAGGAGTAACCAAAGGAGATTTTTATTTACTTGAAGACATTGGTCCTATTTCTAGTTCTAGCTGCTTGTTGAGTTCTGTTTTAAGTAAAGGTGCATTATGGCATTCTAGGCTAGGACATCCACATGTTAGAGCCTTGAGCTTAATGTTACCAGGTGTCATGTTTAAAAATAATGATTGTGAAGCTTGTATTTTGGGAAAACATTGTAAGACTGTGTTTAAGAGATCTACTACTATCTATGATAATTGTTTTAATCTTGTTCATTCTGGTGTATGGACTGCTTCCTGCCTATCTAGAGATAATTACAAGTACTTTGTCACATTCATAGATGAAAAATCAAAATACACCTGGATAATACTTATTAAAACAAAGGATAGGGTTCTTGATGCATTTAAAAACTTCCAATCATATGTTTCTAACCAGTATAATGCCAAGATTAAGATTTCCAGGTCTGATAATGGTGGAGAGTATACTAGCAATGCATTCAAGAATCACCTAGCTCAACATGGGATTCTCCATCAGACAAGCTGTCCATATACTCCTCAGCAGAATGGAGAGGCTGAAAGAAAGAACAGACATCTTATGGAGGTGGCCAGATCAATGATGTTTCAGATGAGTGTGACAAAGAGATTCTGGAGTGATGCTGTGATCACAGCTTGTTACCTAATCAACAGGATATCAACAAGGGTCTTGGAAGATCGAGCACCTTATGAAGTTCTCAACAAATGCAAGCCAGTACTAGATCATCTGAGGGTGTTTGGATGTGTGAGCTATGTCTTAGCTCTGGGAGAGACAAGAAACAAGCTTGAAGCTAAGAGTATCAAGGCCATGATGATCGGATACTCAACTACACATAAAGGATACAAGTGCTTTGTTCCAGAAACAAGAAGAATACTTGTATCTAGAGATGTGAAGTTCTTTGAAGAGAAGAGCTACTATGAGGATAAGGATTGGAAAGACTTGGAGGATCTTTCACACCCTTCGGATAGAGCTACAAGTTTGAGGCAGATACTAGATGGCCTTGGGATAGGAGTGTCCCAGGATTCGAACAAGGATCACTCATCTAGAGTACAAGAAGCTGAAGAACCATGCCACATTGATCATGAGGGAGGGAATGGAACCGAGGCTGATGGAAATCAAGACTTTGCGCATCCTGATCAAAGTGGGATACAAAGTGGAGATGAAACGAGTAATGAGGAGCATCATGAGCTTCCAGAACAAGGAGAAGTGGAAACAACTAAAGTAGAAGCACCTGAGCAAGCACCAGCTGATGTACCTTTAAGGAGAAGCACACGGCTCAAGAGAGATGCTTCCAACTGGGTAAACACGAGAGTGTACTACAATGCCCAGGCTGTGGAGCATCCCTCTCAGGCTGTGTGTTCTTTTGCCAAATATCCAGAAGAGCATTGTGCATTTATGACCAGCCTTGATGAGAGTCATGTGCCTAGATCATATGAAGAGGCAATACTACATAAAGAATGGAAAGAATCAGTTGGTGATGAAGCTAATGCCATGATAAAGAATGACACTTGGTTTGAGAGTGAGTTGCCAAAGGGGAAGAAGGCAGTAACTAGCAAGTGGATATTCACTATCAAGTACTTGCCTGATGGAACCATTGATAGGAGGAAAACAAGACTGGTGGCTAGAGGATACACTCAAACATATGGGGAAGATTACATAGACACCTTTGCTCATGTTGCCAAGCTCCATACAATAAGGATTGTATTATCCCTTGCTGTAAACCTTGAATGGGATCTTTGGCAAATGGATGTGAAGAATGCATTTCTTCAAGGAGAGCTAGAAGATGAAGTGTATATGCATCCACCACCAGGCCTAGAGCATCTTGTGAAGCCAGGAAACGTTTTAAGACTCAAGAAGGCTATTTATGGTTTGAAACAATCCCCTAGAGCCTGGTACAACAAGCTGAGTACTACTTTGAATGGGCATGTCTTTAGGAAGTCTGAATTGGATCATACTCTCTTCACACTGACTACATCCTCAAGTATTATCTGTCTACTTGTGTATGTTGATGATATAATCATAACAGGTAGTGATAAGGCTGGTATAAAGGCCACAAAGGAGTTTTTAAAATCTGTGTTTGAAATTAAAGACTTGGGAGAAATGAAATACTTACTTGGAATTGAGTTGTGTAGGTCTAAGGAAGAATTGTTCATTTCTCAAAGGAAGTATACACTTGATCTTTTGAAAGATGCAGGTATACAAGGAGATAAGACAGCAAGGATGCCTCTTGAAGATGGGTACAAGATTCCACGTGAGGGGGAGGTTGAAGATAGCAAGGCCTTTCATGATCCTAAGCTATACAGGAAGCTTGTAGGGAAGCTCATCTACCTTACCATCACACGGTCAGATATATGCTTTGCTGTGAATCAAGTGAGCCAGCATATGCAAGTCCCAAAGGAGCATCATTGGCGAATGGTGGAAAGACTTCTCTTGTATCTGAATGGGACATCAAGGCTTGGAGTTTGGATGGGATGCAACAAGAGTACTGAAGTAGTGGGCTATTGTGATGCTGATTGGGCTGGAGATAGAGCTGACAGAAGATCAACCACCAGCTATTGTACATTCATTGGAGGCAACTTGGTAACCTGGAAGAGCAAGAAGCAGAAGGTGGTGGCTTGTTCGAGTGCTGAAGCTGAGTATAGAGCAATGCTGAAGCTTACCAATGAGTTGGTATGGATCAAAGGGATCTTGAAGCATTTGGAGATAGAGCAAGCTACACCAATGACTATGCACTGTGATAATAAAGCGGCTATACACATTGCAACCAACTCAGTCTTCCATGAGAGAACCAAGCACATTGAAGTAGATTGCCACAAGGTGATGCAGATGATTGTCTTGAGAGTGGCAGATGATTGTCTTGGGAGTGATCTTGCCATGCTACACAAGGAGTGAGGATCAACTGGCGGATGTGTTCACCAAGGCTTCAAGACAAAAGACTATGGAGTCCATTCATATCAGATTGGGACTCATAGATCTTTCACCAAGGAGCTGATCCCCTTGGTCATGAGATCTTTACTCTTTTTCCCTCATCAAGGTTTTATCCCATTGGGTTTTCCTTGGTGAGGTTTTTAATGAGGAAGATCTCATGGTTGTTCCAAGCTTGAATGGTATCTAAGATTCAAGCTTGAGGGGGAGTGTTGAGATGAGTTGAGTATAAGCAAGAGAAGTGATGGGGTATGAGGAGACATTATGAGAAGGATGTGTTGAGGAAAGGATGAGGTTTGAGATAGACCAATCCGTACAAGCCGTATTGGCCGTACAGGCCGTACGAGCTATACCTTCCCGGATCGACCAAACATCAACCAAAACATACCATCCTTACCCAAGTTACTTTGGAGAGTTACCTTGAGTATTAAGGAGGCTTGTGACCGTTGAGGGAAGAAAGGAGACGCGGAGGAGACAGGCTGGCACATCTGTAAAGTGATCAGCATCTTAGAATATGCTAAAAGCCTGTGAGACACTCCATTCGCTAGTTCAAATGATCCGCTCCCCTTAGCCTTGACTTCACATGCTTTACCTTATCTCTTATGTTGAAACCCTAGTCTTTCCTTAGCTATATATTGTAACTCTTGATGATTAAAGAAAGATAACACGAGTTCATCATAATCTCTCTCTAGTTCATCATGTTTCTCCTTTACATTTCATAAACCATCTCATCTTTCCTTAATCTCACCATACTCTCTCTATAATCTCTCAATACCTGTTCTAATCTCTAAAATCACAAAATAGACAGATAATTCCATTTGTAGTAGTTTTCCAACGGTGGTGGTTTTATATTAGTCGTTTGATGATGTTGCAATTTGTTTATAACGAGAAAGTTGTTATTGGAACGGTCGCAACACTTTTGAGAGTCATATATTTATTTACCATTAGATATCGTATAATGTATGTAAGGAAATATTATTTATTGAGAAATGCAATGTGTTTATATTTCTTGTGTAGACAATTAATTTAAGTACTATTTGGAAACGTAAATGGAATGGTTGATAGGTGGACGATTAAATTAAAATTCTAGAAAGTGTGTATATTCACCGATTCTATTTGCATAAAACTTTATGCTTTGAACATTTTCACCATTTAAATGATTTTGGTGGGAGATGTCGAAAGTTATAGAGCAAGGAATTGGGTATTGAGAGTTTTGATTTACCATGATGGCATATTTGACCAATTGAATTTCGCTACTGAACCCGAAACTTTTACATGAGAAGACTGATATGTTCTCCGTGTTTGATATTTTTTTAGTATTCAAGAATAGAAGATTCAAATTGGCTATGTTCTCTATGTCTGGAGATTAGATTCTATATCTAAAACAAAAGCATTAATAAACACTTGATCAGCCACTAAATCCAAATATGCAGTATGTAATAAGTCTTCCCCATTTCTGTTAAAAAGATAACAAAATAAGTACACAGAAAGTGAAAGAGTGCAATTGTAGAAAATGTTCTTGGCTAACCAACTCCAGATTCGATTCCTCAAATGGAATTAGTATCAAAGGATGAAGTCGACTGAAAAAATATTAATGTAATAATTGAATAATTGGCATGCTTTGTGGAGAAGCTCTAAGGAAGACGTAGGTTTTCTTTTTCATTTCTCTGTCACATTCTTCGATGGATCCATCAATGTCACAACCGCACCGTGTGTTCCTACCAAGACCAGTGTCTCAGTGTGTCTCTTATACAGCGAAAGCAATATCAATGCTACATTCTCTCAGTTCTGGCTTGATCCGTCTCGGAATACCTTTCAAATGCCTGTAAAATATTCGCTTTGACAATCTTGGATTTATTGTTTAGGTTACTTGTACGGTTTGAGAGTATTGTCCAAGCTTCATCAATACTTACGCATCTTAACCAATGCAGCAGCTATATTAGCTGTAATCGCCCTACCTATGTTCCATGATCAATAGATCGAACAATGATGTCACTTGGGCAACGGGGGTGTGGTTCTCGCAAGCCACTCCAAAGTTTTCTTTCATCACTTGGTTAGCAATGCAAGATCGTCTATCCACCATGGACACAGTGGCACGATTGAATCAAGGCGTTGATACAAGCTGCGTTCTCTGCAATAACAGTTCGGAGTCGCGTGATCACTTTTTCTTTGAGTGCATCTATTCATCTCATGTAAGAGAATTTCTCACGAAAGGAATACTTCAAATTGCCTACACAACACAATGGAATGAGATCAAGTTGATTATCACAGACAAGAGTCATGGGGAGGTGAAACACTTTTGTCTTCGATATGCTTTGCAAGGGGCGATTTATGCAGTGTGGAGAAAGAGGAACAAAATAAGGCATGGATATTCACATATGTCTTGGCAGGTGCTTCGGAAAATGGTGGAGAAGAATGTTAGAAACAAACTCAGTCTTATGACCAAGTGTGCAAGTAAGAAGCTCGAGGGTATCCTGAGTTTTTGGTTTCGTAATAAAGAAAAAATCTCTTCATGTATGCATAGTAGTTCCACAAAAAGCTTAAATTCATGCTGCACTTGATATAAAAATGTTTTTTTGATGAAAACAAATTTAACATTCACTCAAAAAAAAAAAACAATGATGTCACTGCATCTTTCTTCCTTTTTGTGGACCCGTTATCGAGAAGGTCCAGTTTCGCAAGTAACGCACCGTCTATTATGATCTTATTCTCGATCGGCTAGCAAGGGTAAAGAGTGTTACTGCTGCGTTTTCTCTTGATTCCATGGTTCCAGCTCTAAGGACTCGAGTTATGACTCTTGGTACATTATTTTTTATTTCGGATCAAATTCTCAGATGGACCACATGGGTCAAACAAAATCTGATTTGGCCCTCACTTATTTTTTATTTATTTTACATTAAAATGTAAATACAAAACAAGGGTAAATGACTAAAAAACCAAAAAAAAACATAGACTTATTTACTATCATTGTCATTACTATTCGACCCGTAATCTGACCCAATAACCCGACCCGGATTTTAACCCAAATTCTTCTTCTTCATCTTCGTCTTCCTCCATTTATGTTTCTTTAACTTCTTCACTTAAAAAAAAATCAAAAAAATTATTCAAATATTTACTGATTTTCTTTTTCTTATCTCAACCAATAGTCATATTTAATCAATTCTATCTTATTTGAAATCAAATTTAGTGTTTTATGTTCAAGTTCATGTAAAGACAAACGCATAGTATTACTGGTACAACTAGTACAACTAATACAAATCAAACTAGTATAACTAGTACAACTAGAACTAGTATAACTTTGTAATTATTATGGTGATACTTTGGTTTTTTTATTTCCAGTGTGTGAATGATGCTATAAGATAGAATGATGTGGAACTACTGAGACATGTTGGTCTAATCTTTCTCCGATTGAATTTGTCAAAATACATAAATGGTTTATTTTCAATAATATTTGATTTGAAAATGATTTGTTTACAAGTTGTATTAGTTATATTAGTTGTACCATTAACGAAAAATCATCATCATATTTTTGGTCACAAAGCCGAAGAAAGTAGCCGTGGAGCCGGAAAGCTGCGGTAAAACACTACAGGAAATTGGGGTAGTGATAGCATAATATAGTAGCGTTTAAGTGTGTTTTGCTACGGTTTATATTTTAGTAGCGTTTTGCTTTTTCTAAATGCTACTGATAAGTTTTCAGAAAAACGAGTTTCTCGCGTTTAGTTATCAATAGCACTTTTTTGAAACAAACGCTACCTATGTGAAGCGCGGAAACGTAATTAGTTTGAGCGCCTAAGACTTATCGAAAATTAGAAGCCATTTTCAGACTCCCTCCATAGAAGCTTCATGAACCATTCTTTCCCTCTAACTCTCATTTTTTTCAGATTCCCTCCATCGAACTTTCAGTCTCCATTGAACTTTCAGTCTTCATCTTTTTCTCCCTCTCGTTTCAATCTCCTCCTCTAAACTTTCAGTTTTTGAGATTTCCGTCACTCTCCTCCTCGGTAGCCGAAGAATAAGCTCTAATTAAGGTTCGTCAATCTTAGCGATTGTTCGTTCTCGTTATTTAGGGTTAGAGGGTTTAGATTCGTCGAGCTAATTTCATGTTTCTTTCTTAAAAAAATTAGGGTTCTTTTTTTCTGTTTCTCGATTTTTGTTCTATTAGATTCTGATTCTCGAAAACCATCTCGATTTTTTGCATTGACACTGTGAAATTGGAGCTGTAATATGGACAAGTCCTGGGTTTGGCTTCCAAGGTATGTTCAAATCTTTTACGCTTGACTATTTCGTAAATGCAAATTAGTTTTTGCAATTGAAGTTTATTTAATCTTTTATGCTTGCTTGATATATTACAGGGCCAGCAATGATTATGAAAAGGGGGCAACTGATTTCGTGAATAAGTCAGCGTTGAGGTTGGGTAATCCTCTTCAAATCTCATGTCCCTGTGTCGACTGTCGGAACATGTGTCACCAAAATCTCAACACAGTCGTGGAGCATTTAGTCATAAGGGGGATGGATAAGAAGTACAAGAGGAATGATTGTTGGAGCGTTCATGGAGAGATAAGAAAGACGCAGACAGATGAGTTTGAAAGTGTTGACCACTTAGAAGCATACGAGTTGTTTAGAACTGCATTCTCTGTTGCTGAAGACAATCCACAAACCGGAGAGCAACCAGAAGTATTTAAAGGTGAAGAAGACTCTGAGTTCAAGAAGAAATTGCAGGATGCAGAAACTCCACTCTACTCCAGCTGTCCCAACTACAGTAAGATATCTGCAATCATGGGATTGTATCACATAAAAGTTAAGAGTGGGATTTCAGAGAATTATTTTGATCAGATTTTGACATTGGTACAAGACATGCTGCCTCAAGGGAATGTCCTTCCAAAGTCCACAGGCGACATCAAGAAATTTCTGAAGATATTTGGGTTTGGTTATGATGTTATTCACGCTTGCAAGAATGATTGTATTCTTTTTCGGAAGCAGTATGAGGATATGGATAGCTGCCCAAGATGTGGTGCTTCAAGATGGGAAGTTGATAAGCGTACGGGGGAAAATAAGATTGGGATTCCAGCAAAGGTACTACGGTATTTTCCTATCAAAGAAAGACTGAAGCGGATGTTTAGATCAAAGAGGATGGCTAAGGATTTGCAATGGCATTTCAGCAATGGTAGTGAAGATGATACCATGCGACACCCGGTGGACTCACTGACTTGGGCTCAGGTTAATGATAAATGGCCAGAGTTTGCTTCTGATCCGAGAAACCTTCGCCTTGGACTATCTACAGATGGTATGAATCCTTTTTCCATTCAGAACACAAAGTACAGCACATGGCCAGTCTTCTTGGTAAACTACAATATGCCTCCCAGTCTGTGCATGAAGGCAGAGAACATAATGTTGAGTCTCCTCATCCCTGGTCCAGCTGCACCAAGCAACAACATCGACGTTTATCTTGCTCCATTGATAGATGATCTGATTGACTTGTGGAATGAAGGTATACAGGCATATGACTCATTATCCAATGAGAATTTCACACTCCGAGCTATTCTGTTGTGGACTATCAGCGACTATCCAGGTTTGGGGACACTTGCTGGTTGTAAAGTGAAAGGGAAACAGGCGTGTACTGTATGTGGAAAGGATACACCTTTCAGGTGGTTGAAATTTAGTCGAAAGATGGTTTATTTGGGCAATAGGAGACGACTGAGGCCAGGGCACCCTTACCGACGCCGCAAAGCATGGTTTGACAATACTGTAGAGGAAGGGACTGCAAGCAGAATTCAAACCGGATCTGACATATTTGAGATGCTCAAGGACTTGAAGAATGATTTTGGAAAACCTTTAGAGAAGAAAGGCAAGAAGAGAAAATCTACTGTGGATGAAGATGATGAGATTGGAGGTGAAGAATATGAAGAAGATACTGACCAATGGAGGTGGAAGAAACGGTCAATTCTATTCGACTTACCTTACTGGAAGGTAGTACTTTCTCAATATCACTGTGATTGAACTATATATATATATATATATATATATGTTTACCACGTTCTAACCGTTTCTAATTATTTCATGTATTAGGATATGCCGGTACGTCATAACATTGACGTAATGCATGTGGAAAAGAATGTGTCTGACGCCATACTGTCCATGTTGATGCATAGTGCGAAGTCAAAAGATGGTGTGAAAGCTAGACAAGATTTAGAAGATATGGGGATTCGCAGCTCCTTACACACTGAGGTACGTGGAAAAAGGACATACCTACCTCCAGCTTCTTATTGGTTGACGAAGGATGAGAAGAAGATATTTTGCAAGAGGTTATCTGAATTCAGAGGACCAGATGGCTATTGTGCTAATGAAAGATAAAGAAAAAATTCCAGAAGCTGCAGAGGACGAACATAACTCAAAGCCGAAGTCGAGGAGAGGAAGAGGACCAACCAGATTGAGTAGAGTTGCTAAAAATCCTGAGGATAAGATCGACATTGAATTTAACACTCTCGGTGAGCATATTGGAGATGGCTCAGTGCTACTTTCATCCTTTCTGGGTATTCTTGTGAGAGAGCATGTACCAGTGTTACTCGAAGACTGGAGGCAACTCGATGAACTTACAAGAGACACAATGTGGGAGGAAATTCAGGTATTATTTAATGTTTATACAAGTAACCAGTAGCATGACATGGCAATGATAAGTGATAATTTCTGATTTTTTTGTAGGCAAGGTTCAACTTGAAAGAACAATGGCAAAAGGATGCTATTATAAAACAAATGGGTGGTCTCTTCAGGGCATCAAAATCACGGCTGGTGGCCAATATCCGTGCTATAAGTAGCAGGGAAAAAATTATTAACTTAAAACCAAGCAATATTCCCTCTTTGGCAACTTGGCTAAATTGGGTGAAGAGCAAGAAAGGAGAAGATTTTAAGGTTGCTTATGTATACATATTTTCTCTAATGTTATATGTGTGTATAGAGACAACGAAGCCTAATCTTTGGTTTTCTTTTGAAGAAAACAAGTGCCCACTTCAGGGAATTGCGTAGGAGTCAGATCCCGCACACTACAGGACGCAGAGGAATGGTTCGTCTAACTCATAAAATGGTATGTTTCTGTCATATAAAGTGTACAAGATCTGTAGTGAATTAAATAGCCTAATCTGGCATTTTCTGTTTCTGGTAATTGTAGAAGAAGCAGAGCAAGGAGCCTGAAAAGGTTACTAGAAGTAAGGTTTGGATTGAAGCACACACACATAAAGATGGGAGACCCGCGAGACCAGAATTTGAAGAAACCATTGTGAGCAATAAACTTCTCATGTGATGTCTTACTATATTTATATTCTCTAACTCATATCACATATTTGAAACAGGAAAAAATCAAAACAATTGATAGTGAGCTCGACTCCACTGCTAGCACGAATATTAAAGAAGATGCTGTGAGTAAAGTCTTAGGACAAGACAGACCAGGAAGAGTTAGAGGTCTAGGCCGAGGGATTACTGCATCAAAGTTAGCTATATTGGCAGCTAGAGACACACACGTCATGAAGCTTGAGGCCAAACAAGCAGAACTAGTGGATGTAGTTCGTGGCTTGCAGGAACAACTTCATAACTTGACTGAATCAAGGAGAGTTGAAGTTGGGTCTACCTCTGAAGTGAATACTGATGTTTACAAAGGGGGCCGTGGATGTCAGATTTTGGATTGGTGTGTAGAGGAAGAGGTTGTTATTGGGGAAGGAGAGTTTGTTGGATATCTTTTTATGAATTATGTATGATACTTTGGCTTTTAATCTGATATTTTAGTGTTTTTAATTTCGTTAATTAAATTGCACCAATACTGTCCTGGTTCTCGTTGTCCATAATATATAGCACATCAGTCAATAGCGAAAGTAATAACGCTACATTTACACAAAATTTGCAAGCATATAACTTTATAGTAACAAATAAATACCGCAATTATAAATAAAATAATTGCAGAGACGAACCGCTATCAAAGAATAAGATTACATAGCATTCTAAAAAACCGCTACAAAAAGTCTATTATTTTTGGTTGCGTGTTGGTTCATAGCGCTTCTAAGACCGCTACGATTTAAATCGGTAGCGCTTATCCGACGCTACTAATAAGGGATTTTCCTGTAGTGAAAAGACATTTAGAAGAGTATGCATAAGCATTTATGAAAATAAGATAAGAAATTGACCAAATGTAAACACATATACAAAAAGGATATGGCAAAACTTGCATATTTCGATATGAAGAGATAACATACCAATGGTAGAGCTAGGAAAATAAATCACTAGGATCAAGAAATATATGTATACAAAATTGGCTATTTATTAAGGGGGTCAAACTACTAAAATTCAACCAATTAATCAAAAATATATTATAATTTTATGTTTAAATTAACTTAAATTTTAAAATTGATGTGGGTCAACTGACCCACAGGCTTCCTCTCTACCTCCGCCACTGTAACATACCAATGTTTGTTGTATTTTCATCAAGAGTATAAAAGCCTATAAGACAAAAATTTATACGAAAAAAAGGATTATGTATGACAAGTATAATTAGTACACCTAGTATCATACTGAATGTAGTTGTACTTTGGCTTTAAAATTAAAAAAATTGAGTTCTACCATGTGAAAATATAAACACATCACTTGTACCATTTTTATCTGTTCATGCCAAAGTGAGCTATTTGGAATAGCTTTTGAAAACTTATGTTGTTCTCGGCTTTCTTATAACTTATGTTTGTGAGACTTATGTTCTTTTGGATGTTAAAACCTTTGTGTTTTTGTATGTTAAAACCAATGTTTATTTTAGGATGTTTAACTTGTTGCTTTTGGAGGAATGTTAAAAAATTTGTGTTGAGTTTAAAATTACAGGTATTTAGGTACAACTAATACATGTTAAACTACACAATTTTTCAAGAATGACACACCCATTACAACTACACAACATTAATGTTCAACCAGAATGTTTAAAACATCATACACGTTTAAAACGTGATGCACAATACAAAATGAAATAACATAGTTGTACTAGTATTCGAGTTGTACCAGTTTATACATAGTTGTACTAGTTTTTGAGTTGTACTGGTTTGTACATAGTTGTACTTTGGCAGTGAAATTAAAAACACTAATTGTACCATATAAAAATTAAACTTACCTAAGTTGTACCACTTCTTTATGTTATATGCATTTGCCCCGATACAATGGAATCATTAATTTTGTTAAAATACATTTCATGTACGTTTTCCAAAAATTATGTGGACAAAGAAGTTAACAAACATTAAAAGTATAAGGTAAATCATGCAAACTTATGTAATGGTGTGATAATTTCCATAGAAAAAAAAAATCATCACAAATAAAAACGAACCTATCTAAATACTTACCAATTTGGTTAGTTAATTGTTTTTGTTCATCTGCAATACCCAATGGAATATTTAAATTTCGGAACCTGAATAGTTGTACTAGTTATATAAGTATCACTAGTCTTGTAAATAAGACATAGTTGGACCAGCTATACAAGTATCACATGTATTGTTTGATACATAGGCAAAAGTTGTACCAGTTGTACCATAGGCAAAATCGATTTATTCTACAATATCATGTTTCATACTTTAACAACATTATTTTTTTTGGCTCAACTTTAACTTTTCATTAACCAATTCATGGTAATGAGATTACAACCTCACAAGATTTTCACCCCAGATACAATATCGGGATCTAGTATCACCTAGGAACACTTAGAAGGATCCTACGCTACCCGAATAAATCAGATATTTCATTTTTCACCACTACGAGAACAAGTTCATCCCACTACTCGGAATGAACCGTCTCTTAAACCACTAAATTCTACAACTAAAACCCAGAATACAAAACATATCCTTTGCCTGCAAAAACCAATAATGAGAATTCTAAGAAAACACATAGCGAATGGAGCTATTAATTAGACTTTTAAACTCGGTCATTGCCTCATCACCGGAAAGGAACTTCTTCTCACTATTGAGAGAGGTCTTCAATTAGAGCTCTTAGCAACTGGATTAGAGATTGAAAGAATTAGGCCGAGCAGTTGCTTCAACGCCAAACTATCGCTTACTCCTCTCCATGTATCTGAGGGCTTCGGGACAGCATTTTCATAGCTGGGGAAAACCGGGTTGAGGTCATGTCTCCATTAACGATCAGCCTTGAACCTGAAAAACAGAAGAAGTGGCACAACTACCAGATAAAATAATAATTGGTACTGCGCATACCATGCCTCTAATCATGATAACCATTGGTCCTTCGAGCTCTCCCACATACCACTCGAAAAAGCAGAAAGGTCCGTCACGACTCATCTCTGAGAACCGAAGAAATGACTCCTCCTAATCAGGCGACTTCGCGTCTATGTCACAACACTGCTTGAACAGAGAAGAAGCACCCTTTCCTTTCTCTGACCGAACCATAGACGATTCTTTACGGTCTCCGGAAAGAACAGTACACACATCACGAGAGAAAGTTCGGTGAACACACCTCCATACGAGCTTCGGTGTGCCTCCAGAGGAAGACTTGAGCGGTAGAAGACATAGAGCATCTCCCACGCCGAGACAGATCCTAACGTCACCACACAAACCCCTTCGTTGCAGATCTGAAACAGTGGTCGGCAAGTTGAGACTAGCCTCCAAATCCATAGCCAAAGTGTCAAGCAAACAGTCACACGCCACCACCTCTTCACTAGGAGCCGACGAGACCAAAGTAAAACGGCTTGAACTAAACTTCGACAGTAGAACCCTAAAAGCCGACCCAACCAGTGACCACCTCTTCACTCGACTCACTGCCGCTCCAGATACGCCTTCGATATGACCAGATCTTGCTCCGCCGCGGTCAGAACAGCCACTAGCCACCGTTAAAACTCACCAGAGACAGCAAGTATGTCACCGAGGAATGGAAAGGTACCAGAAAGGCAAAAGGAAAAAGAGAAGGAGAGTTGAAGGATTAGCCTCCGACGCCTCTAGTGTCGCGGACGCCGGGGGAGGAGCCGCCGCATTAGGGTTTCTTCAAGGAGTCAGAGGGTTTTGGGAGAGAGAGCGTGTTTTTTTTTAATTTGGGGGTTTCTCTTAAAACTTATAATATGACTCATAACGTTAACATACATATTATGTGACTAAACTGAAACATAAAACATTAAAAAAATAAAAAAAGACAGAGAAGAGTGAGAGAAAAAGAGAGGGAGAGAGTATACACTTACCAAACGATTTTAGAACCAAGGACGACGTACATGTGCTGTTTCACGGCGTCCTAAGCCGTAGAAAGACCTTAAGAAACATACTTACAGGTTTGTGGATGAAGAGTTGAAGAAGAGAACTTTGGTTAGTGAATGGAATGAATTTTCGTGGTGGCTGAGTGTGGTTGAGGGTGGAATGAAAAAGAAGAAGACTGATTAAATTGGAAATAATGGTGGGACCCAGGCGAGAAAGAGAAGGAAAGATTTAATGGGGAGATCGGACGGCTCAGATTATAACACAGAGGGACTATCTGATGGCTAAGATGAGTTTTGTTAATGGCATTGTTGTAATTATCTCATTTTTTTCTTCTGAAGATCGACGGCTCACATTATAAGAGAGATGATCTAATCTAATGGTCCATATTGAGCAAAATGGTCATTTTCCTCTTTTTGGTCCATGTAATTTTTTCGGATGTATGAGATTTTTTTTGGCCATTTGGTCCATTTCAGATTTTTGTCAGTCCTTTTATTTCCAACTAAACATAACAATTGTTTAACAAAAGACGAAAATTAGCTTTACACTTTTTAACATATATAGGGGATCCCATGTTTAGTTAACTTCAACAATCAAGGCTTTAAAAGAAACAACCGTAAAATATGTTTAGCATTGTAGTGGGATTTTCAGCCGATAAAGAATAATTGACACTTTACGTGAACCTATGTTAATTAAGAGAGGGTTCTGATCTTTAGGTTTTAAAACTTATTCAGCTACGGACAATTCAGCCTGGTTAGAAAGACTATTTTCATGAAGATACATGAACCAAGTGCTGATTGCCTGTTATTGTTGTTCTTATCTTTTATATTTGTAAATCCTAATTGTTTATGAGATTTCTCATGCGAAAGAGTTTTAGTTCTGTTTTAGGCATTTGACTGTACTTATGAATTAGTGAATATATGAAAACATCTATAAGTGATAACCTTGATTTATGTATAATTCATCACCGAGATTCAATACATGTATTTGGATGAGCAGACAAACCTGAGCTATTTGACTTCCTGGTCGACGTGGAGCTTATTCGGATGATACTTGAACAGTTTCTTCTCGCAAAGGGAATATCAGTGGTAAGTTTTTTTTTAATTCCTAATCAGTTACTAAAGACGGCAACTTTCATTTCATGAGGCACTTTAGAGTGGTTTTGAACTGTTGATAATCTTTTTTCTCAAAAACACATATTTAATTCAACTAAAAAACCTTCTTCTTTTTGTTTGTGTACCAACGGTTGGTTGATCTTCTATAGAGAATCATCGAACTTTATAAATGGTTAATGTAAACAACAAACATCAATATTGAGTTAAGAAAGCAAATAATTGCAAGGGTTATTAGGATTTGTGAGGCTGATGTCCACGGAATGAAAGCTCATCTTTTAATAGCTTAAGATGCACCGCCTTGGACGAGATATAAGGTGCATTGAATGAAAGAATGTGGTTGCAGTGGCTCGATGGAGTTAAGAAGATGGTTAATAGCATCAAACCAGTTCATCCAGTAACAGTTCCAGGGAGAAGCAATAGAGACGAAATGACACGAAGACAGATCAATCGAGGAAATTGTCATGATGATCTGTCTCAAATAACTCTCCCGATACTCCATTATCAGAGATTATCAAAGTTGACGAACACGATGAACCCTAGTTATCGATGACCATTCTTGAAGAAAATGAGTTTAATTATGTGGCCTAGGTTTTGTATTTTGAATAGCCCAAACAGATACGAGCGAAGCCCAACAAATTAACTTTGAAGCCAAGCCCATATGCAGTCAAAACTAAAGCAAAAAAGAAAGACATGTGTCAGACTCTCCTAATCCTATTTGATGACGTGGCGGAAGGAAGAGTGAGGAAATGAAAAGAGGTGAAAACCTAGTTCCACGTAAACATATCAAAATCAAACCTAATGTATGATTAAGAGAATTTGGGTATTTGGAGAAACAATGAGATTTGCCGAGGTGTCCGTAAACAATGAGAAGTTTTTAGTGTTTTCACAGATTGAGAGGATGATGTTCAAGTGAAGAGGGATAACTCACAATCAATGTCAAATCGTGCTTAATGTTGGTTTATGGAGTTAAAAAGGAGATAATGGCGCTGAATATATAACTCTGGCGGTTTTCGGTTGAGTAGAATAGAAGTCTAAACAACGGGAGTGGAGACAAACAAAGAGATTCTTCATATCGATTACAGTCATCCAAATATCTAGAAACACCATCAAAGGTGTGTGAGAACGTAGAAGAAGTTTTTTAGGTAGGGGCCTCGAGGAAGAAGACGAACCATAGTTGCGGCATGAAGGTGATGAAGACTAAAGGGCCTCTCGGTTTTGGGCTCTAATGCTTATGATTAACAGAAGCCCACAAATTCCCCTTCATTTTGTTAAATGAAATGCTGAATTTTGATGTAGTGGACATTTGTCGCACCCAGATTGAACGAATTGATGACGTGACACACTAATGTGTAATGAAACTCTTCTTTATATATACTGCCCACAATTTTGCGGATAGTAAAATTATACAAAGAAATATATATTATGTTTACAATGTTGCAATTTTTAATAATAATTAGAAATAATAAAATTAAGTTTTAACTTCAATGGTAATAAAAGAATTCAGTATATATTTTTAGGACAATTTTGAGATTTAAAATAGTTCAACAACATAAATTTAACTCACTAAAAATCTTTCTCTTATATTGAAGCAGTGTGATAATTGGTTTAGATAGTTGGTTGTAGAATTATCTTTTATTTTATTTTAACACGTGAGAGAACAATAATACCCTAACCTTCAAGAGAGAAAAAAAAAATATTTTTGTGTAGCTCCAAGATAATGGTTAGAGGTTTCTATAGCTCCAACATCCAACATCAGACTTTACTGATTTGTTTTACTTAGGTTTCTTTGATTTTTTTATTGTTTTCCTTTTTTTTTAAATGTAACAAAATAATTAATTGTTTTATGTGTTTCTTTCAAAATATTTAGCGAAAAATTGGTTATGATTACATTTTATTTTTAGATATGAATAAGGTATTCAAATCTAAAAAATTGCAAAATGTAGAATTACTTTTTATTTTAGCACTGATAAAAATAAATAGTTTTGTTCAACGTTTGGAACGTTGTAGCTCTGCGCTATATAAGTCCCGCCGGTGGTTCCTAATACGAAGAAGAAGTAGCTTCTTATCAATCCCATTGTCTTTTTTTTCTTTCCTTCCTTTGAGTTTTTTTATAAAGCTGCGTTTGTTTCCTACTTTGTTCAAATATTGGTCTTTCTTATACTTTTGCTTGTAGAGTATTGGTCTTTCATCCGTAACTTATTCTCCAAGGGGTTTGCAAGTTTTTATTTTCTGCTTCATTTTTTGGTCAGCAAGCAAAATTTTTTCTCGGAGGAATTCGTCTGCTAAATTAATCTATCTAATTAAAAGAGGAACATTATTTTTTTTGAAAATAAAAAGGTTAAACCCGGATCTATTAAAGACACAGACTTAACCTCCGGGTGGAAGGTGCAATACACGGATGGATCCTCTCCCGGATATTCAAATGGACCGTAAGCAAGAACCCATATCCGCGTGGCCACATGTGGAGCTAATAATTTCGCACTAAATGAGCGTCGATCCATGGCATAGACCAACAGGGCAACTCCTCCTCTGGTGGAAACCACTAAACCTCCGCGACAGGACCAATATATGAACATTATTATATAGAGAAAACCTTTGTCTTCTGTGGTATTTCTAAGGAATGCCATTCAATTTTACTCTTTGTCTAGAAACTTCATTAATAGCAAATTTAGTCATTTTTTTGTCCATTTCATTAAATTATTCACATACCTCCTATTAACCTGCTTATATCATAGTTGTTAGTTAATCAAATCGTATATAGTGATTTTTATTAGTACGATTGTTTGGTTGTTCAAAAAAAAAAGATTACGATTGGTTGAGAAAGTGATACTTCTGGCTTAGAAAGTGACCGTATTACGCCTTGACGTTCGGATTCAGATTGGCTATTTTGGATTATCGGATCAAGTTTTACTCTCTTGGTTTATTCATAAAAGGTAAATGGTAACTTTACTAACCACTAGAAGGGTGTCCGCGCTTCGCGCGGGATATTATTTTATTGCTGTTAGATATGATTTTTTGGATGATGTAATTAAGTGGTCTTTCTTATTTGTAAAGAGAATTATTTGATGTTTTATTGTGTTATGTAGTATTAGGTAATATGTTAATATATTATGTGTTTGTTTTTCAATAATGTGTTGTTGTGTGTATAATAGCACTTGTGTGGTGAAGTGAGCTTCTAATGTAAATTATATTGAATTTTAATAACTTTGCATTTAGGCATTTGTTAATTTTAAGATTGATGGTTTTAGCGTCAGAATTGTATTTTAATTTGTCACATTTTTGAACATTACTCTTTTAAAATGTTTTTTGTCCACTCTCCATATTTTGACCCTGAGTCATCTCCATCTATGTAATTCGCTTACCTTTCCGGTGTGCGGTGCTTCTCGCTATCACTAAGAAAAGACTCACCTTTGTGTTCTTGTTCTTCCTCACATTCATCTCTTGTGATATTATTTGGTATTTGTTATAGATCATGCTTACGAATTCCCAATTGTGTGGTTGTTTTTCACTGTGTTGTAGGTTGTTTTGGTCAATATTGGTCCTCTTCTTTTTTAGATTTTGGCTAATTTTAGGAACTACATCTCGTTGGGTTGGGTCAGAGTTCAGTTGTCTTTGATGTTGTCTTCCTCTCGTTACTTGCCGTCGATAGTCTCTGATCGTCTTGGTTTTCAAGATCTGGTTTTTGGTGATCTGACTTCTATGCTCTTTTTCATAGCTCGAGGATGGCTCCACGGTTTGATGATTTTGTTTCGTCTCCTTTTCTATCTTTGTTCTCTCATCTTGTTGCAGCTGCTCGCTTCTCTGGTAGCTCTTTTTTCGCCATATTTGCTACTCTAGGTTTGGATAGTGTTTTCTTTTGTGTATGCTTTGTGTGCTTGGAGGGTTATTTCTACTCTAAAGTTTGATCTCTTGTTTTTCGGTAGTAGGCTTCTATTCTCCCTCCCTCAGGTTGTTTCTTTTCTTCTCTTACTTTCCTTGGTGTAGGTGTGCGGAGTTAGTCTTTGGAGCTTTGGTCTCTTCTACTTAGAGCTTTGTGGTTCTTCGCTGGCATGATAGTCTTGTATGTGTTTGTTTAGTTTGTGAGGTGCTTCTTACCTTTTAGCTGGTGGTTGTGATTTTATGATGTTTCAAAATAGATGATGTTTTGATATTTTATATTAATTTAAATTTTATTGAAAACTGTGTGACCAGTGATGCTTTATATTTATTTTTAAGGATTGGATGAATTAATTTTGGTTTATATTTTTAATGTTTTTTTTTAGAAAAAAGTGTATACCTTAATTTTTGTGCATACACTCAAAACAGCAAATATTTTGGAACAGAAGGAATATCTTTTTATCTTTTCTAACATCTGCTTGTTCTATCCATGATATTATTGGTAAGATGAGGTAAGTTAGTTTCTTTGTTGATCTTTTTCCGGCTCCAAACTTTTATTGAGTTAGTGTTACTATAGTATTTGGTTTTTTTCTTTTGGTTGTGGAAGTTGTAGGTTTAGATTATGCGTTGTATTCTAGTTTTTTCTTATTAGTTTGGTTATTTGTGGAAGTTGTAGGGCAGTTCTGAGCGAAGTGACTTATCTTATCACATCGGTAACACTCAATCTTTGATGCGTCTCTCTCTCTTGCCTATAATATCTGTTTTGTTGATATCAAAATCTACCACGACCTCTTCCTCGATATCCATACCGACCGCCTCTTCCCGAATCATACGTCTCCTGTTGTGATTGGGAGTCTGCATACATAAGTTTATCTTGGTTTTGCTCGTCATGCTTCTCTTCTTCCTCGTCATGAATCCTCTCCTCATAAAATAATAGAAAATGGTAAAATAACAAAAATAATAGAAAATATTTAAAATTATTTATTTATTTTATTTATTTATTTTTTATTCATTTTGAATTTTAGTGACCAATAAATTAAATTATCAAATTTTATACAAATATAGTTAATATTAAAAGAGTAAATTGTGCATAATTAGAAAGTTCTTCGCTAAATTCCAATAATCTATAAGAAAAACGACTTAAAATGTAAAAAAAAAAATATATGAAAGACACATGTCATCAAACCCCCTTGCCACTTGTCATAAGAAGAGAAAAAACTAACTTTATATATAAAGATTTCTGTTAATTTTCCTTTCATTAAATAAGGTGTTAATTTGCCTTTCATTAAATAAGGTGTATACTTTTGAATCTGCATTAATTAAATGAGATATATATATATTATTGTACGTGCACATTGCTTTTGAGAGAATGAGAATGGTGTTACAAAATATATTTAATTTTAAATATTAATATTTAACCAATATATTTTAACCTGAAAAATAGTAAAAGTTAGTAAAAATATTGTTTGATTATATAGTGTGTCAGATTAAGATTGACATTTTTATGATTGTAATTTTTACATATTTTTCAATAAAAGTGTATTTTTTAAATCATTAGACGCCATGTTAAAAATACCTCATTTGAATTAGGGCTGCGCTAATAAATTGATTCTGAAAATCTGAACCAAATTAGACCCAATAAAAATGAATTTGAGCTGGTCGAACCCGACATAAATATCGAAAAGATCTTGTTTTACGGTATTTGGGATTATGAGTTTTATTTAAATCGAACCAAAACCTAAATGGATTTCCGAAAAACCCCAAAAAATCAAAATCATAAAAATAATGTGTACCAAATCTGATCTCAATCATTAATATGTATCTGAAGCACACGAAGATATTATTGAGTACCTAAAATAATTACATCTTACGCTTTCTCATCTTACGCGAGTAGCTCACAAACCCGGAATAGGCGAACAAAACACATTAATTTTGGAAACAAAATTCAGGTTAAGCATAGATATGGTCTTGTCTTGAACTAAAATTATAAATATTTTTATAATTTTACAAATGGGGTCAATACGTCATTTGAAAACAACTCTAATTAACTTAGAATGCAAAAAAAAAACTTACCATGATTTAAAACCACGCAAGTGAAGCAAAACGTTCAAGACCTAAAGTGGATTTGTGTTCATAAACTGCGAGATAAAAGGAGATGGTATGGCATCCTTGGGAAGACCTTAATCTACCCTATAGCTCTCTTTTATGAAACCAACATATCCATTACTGTCCCTCAAGGATCGTCTGCTTTTGTTACATATTAGGCAAACACGAAATGATAATATTATTATTACAAACAATAATATCAGGTATAAATTTATATTTGCAGAGCGAATTAGCAAAGGCAAAGTTGGGAGAAAAATCTTTCTACTACATATGTTGGTTTTCTTTAAATTCACTATTTATTGATGGAGATGGCATGAGAAACAACTCAAGAAAGTCGCAAAAATTCATGAGCATGTCATGCAATCGGCTGCAAAAAGAAAAGTAAGAGAACTCTTTTGTACTAGGCTTACTCATACCTAATATCTTTAGACTGATTTGTCTTATATTTATCTGTTGACGTTACAGTCCTACATGTTCAAGCACATTAGAGGATGTGGAGAACAATACAATCCACCCAATTGGCAAAAAAAAAAAAAAATCAATCAATAGATCTTTTTTTGTCACATAACTTATCATTAAATAAAAGGCCGTAAAAAGCCCAGGCCTCTAGCCCATGTCCATTGACGAAGAGACGTTTTTGCCAAAAGATCAGAAGCAGAGTTTTCGATTCTAGAGATGTGAGAGAAGGATAGAGATGTGAAAGAAAGAGAAGCATCACCTTCTTTTTCTACCTATGCTTTGCGGCATGGTGATTTAGTGTAGCTTTGGCAACAAATGTCACTTTTAATTTGAGATGAACTCTAAGCTGAGTGTAAAAGCCCTTTAATCAAGTGGTTTGACTAAAATTCATTAATGATTCTACAACAGCAGATCCAGGTTTCAATTCCCGGAAAAATGATTTATTAAAATAACTAAAACCAGAGAAGCACAATTGAGAAAGCGTTGAGGTGTAGAAATAGAACTATATCTAAAACCATAACTTACATCATAAACAATCTGATTTTCAAATCAAACATGTGCAACATAATTAAATTAACCAACAACCCGCCGGTACTGCAAAAAAAACTGGTGTAGGATAAGTTAGCATCATAAATTTTTGTAAGGAGAGTAGGTAAGTAAAATTAATATACCACATGATTCTTGTAAGCAAATATGTTAGGCTAAAATTTAGGTGAACTGATGGCTACTAAAATAAAGTTTGATCCTTTTTAAGAGAGAAAAGAGAGAACGATTTTTTATAGTGTCAAGCCGATGGCCGGAGACTTCTATAGCTTCGACATTGGCTTGTTTGATTCGTTTTGCTTTTTTTTCTTTGATTTTTTTTTACTTCTGGTCACTTGGTTTGTTTGATTGCTAATTGAATTTCAATATGGCAAAGTTTTTTATTGTTCTTTCTTATGTTTTTCCAATGAATTTGGTAAGACAAAAATTTCGGTTCAATTGAACCGTTTAAAATGATAATTGACAAATCTACTGCGGTTGGTAGCGACAGGTCTTACCGGCTTCAATCGTTGATGGTTCTTCATTTGATGGTGATGGAGTTATTGCTGCAAACTATGGTTATTTCGAAAGACAACCTGAAATTATGTGGAACAGTAATCTCTTTGGCTCTATTATTATCAATAGAGCAATATAAGGAGTTGTCTTGTCTTGGTGACTCCTACTGGAATACTAAAAAGAGAGTGACAATCGTTCTCAATTCAGTCTGAAGGGTGGTGTTTTTGGATTAATATGAATATTATCTCCCTTGAAATTCAACTTTCCAGAAACATATATGAAGCTTTTCTATGAAAATATCTTTAGTCATCCAGAAACAAATATTATCTTTACTGGTGTATCCCTTTTCTACGTTTGTTTTGCTAGTTCTCATTGTTTAGAACTATTTGTAGAAGGTTTAATAATAAATACAATTCAGTGTCAAAAAAAAAGGTCGTAGTATCAAAGACCCAAAACTCAAAACAAAAAGAGATCAAACTCAATAGCTAGCAAGCTATCAATCACGGAAAATAAAATCCAACAGATCATAAAGACAATGAAAATATCTGAAGGTTGAACTGATAACCCCTAAAAGAAAAATAACAAAGTTTAGGGAGGGGTTAGTGGGAGTATAATTTTTGTAGAGTTGGTTGTTTCTTAGAATTAAGAGATTTGTTAAATTTCTAAATAGTTGTAAAAAGTTTTTCATATTTAAAAAGTCTATCAAAATATGCTAGTGTAATGATTTTACGAATCTAGAGGTTATATGCAAAGAATTAAAAAAAAACATTATCAGTAAAAGCTGTCTAGAATTTAAGTCTCAACAATACTAGTTTTGATAGAGTTATAGAATTATAAAAAAACTAAAAAATTTGAATAACAATAGATTTTATAAGTCATTTAACAATAATGAAACTAATAACACTAGATTTTAGTCCTTTTCAAAAACGCAGCCGTCTAGGCGTTGTTTGGAGGTTGACTGCGGCGAATATGCCTAAATCGGTGTAGCTAGGCGTTCACCCGCATTGACCCGCGTAAGACCGCCTAATTTCCGCGTTGACCGCCTAATTCCCGCCTAGACCGCCTAAGTTTTTTTCTGTTAATGTAAAATTGAAACACGGTTGATTATTTTTTACTCATTATTCACAGACTTTGTGTAATTATTCACTACTAAATAATTACAATTAGCTATCAAACCCAAAACAAACACATAATTACTTTATTTAGGGATTTTTTCGTATCAAGCACACCATAATCTAAATGTTTAACGAATCAAAAAGAAGTTGTTTAAAATTATATATAAAAAATTATATAATTATGTCTAAGAATTATATATAAAAAATTATATAATTATGTCTAAGAACATGTGTCATCATGTTTAAAATGAGCTAATTATATTATAAATATATTAAATTGTATTTAAAACTAGGTTTCGTGTAATCTCCGAGTACTCTCCGATTTTTTGATAACTCGCTAGGTTCGGAGTTGCTTAGGCGTAGTTCCGAACAAAGGATTTTAGTAAGAATGTTAGAATCCATTAACCAATAACACTATAATTTAATAACTTAATGATCATTAAAATTTCACATCCCACTAATAATTCTTAAATAGATTCTAATATGATGCCAACAAAAGGCTAAGTAAAGGCACAATCAATTTTAATATATCAGGTAAAAAAGAAGTAATGTAGAGTTATTGTTGAGATATTATAGATAAATAAAATGTGCATTTCATATATTAACTCAGAAATCACATATGAAAAAAAAAGTTTTGTATTTTTGTTTTAATAGCATATATATAGATATAAAAAGATTTTTGATTGATTAAGATAAATATCAAATAAAATAAGGCATGTTAACTTTTTAATAAATAGATACAACATCTTGTATTGTAGACTTTTTTTATAATGATCATTTGTAATAGTATAAATAAAATAAATAAAAAAGAAAAGGATAAAAAGCATAAAAAACTAATAAGTAGTAACTGTCAAGGGAAGGAAAGAGAGTAGGCTAACGACCACAGAAACATGGAGCCAGTATCTGCTTCCACCAATCCTATCGCTTCAACCCATATCTCTTTTAAATATCCTCTCCTAATAATTATATGTTTCACCATATATCCTTTTTTTTTTATTTCTTACAAAATCTTAGGCCACCAATAAACTCTCTTGCGAGTAAAATAAAACGAAAAAAATAGAAGCCATTTTCGCTTCGTCTGTGCCACACACACACACACCCTCCTCTCTCTCAGACTTTCAAAGTTTTTCTGTTTCAGGTGAGCCAAATTAAGTTTGATCTATAATCCTTGTCTCTTAAGGAGATAACCAATTACATTGATTTCTTACTGAACACTTTTCTTTATGCCAAATTTTGAAACGTTCTGTTGATCTTGAATGAATCTGCTTATTTTTCCGAGAAACATGGTTTTTGGATTTGGGTTTTAATGGGTTAGTCAAATTTCGATAGTGGTGATGAATTGAACCATTTCTTTTGCCGGATAAGGTGAATATAATCATTTTCTAAAGTGTTTGATTTTTTTTGTTAGCAGAAGAAGAAGAAGGTTGATCTTGAGGAGTGAAGAGTTGATGAATTGAGGGAAAGAGTACTGTTAGTATATGGGATGATGGCCACAACAGCTGTTGTAGGACTCAACGCAGGGAAAAGACTGTTGAGTTCTTCCTTTTACTACTCGGACGTCACCGAGAAATTTCTATCTGTAAATGATCTTTGTTCATCACAGTACTACTACCATATTGCTTCAACAAGAAGTGGAATAACTGCGAAAAAGACATCATCATCATCATCATCCAACTACAGTCCGAGCTTTCACTCATCAAGTCGCCACACACAATCTGCCAAGGCTCTTAAGGAGAGCGTGGATGTTGTGCAGCAATGGCTACCTCCTGGATCTGATCAGGAATTGGAAGAGGATGATGATACCGTTGAGGCACTCTTGTTGCTGCAGAGGTCTTTGTTAGAAAAACAGTGGAATCTTTCCTTTGAGAAGAAGAAGAAGATTCCGGTGACGTGTTCAGGGATTTCAGCTCGGCAAAGGAGAATGGGTGCTAAGAAGAAAACTAATATTAAAGTGGTTAATTCAGACTTGTTCCAAAACAACCGTGTCAAGGGTGGTTATGTGAAGGGTGTCATAAGTGACGATGTTCTTAGTCACGCTGAAGTCGTGCGCTTGTCCAAGAAAATCAAATCTGGCCTACGTCTTGATGAGCATAAGTCAAGGTATTTACATAATAAAACTATTTATTTATTTATTAATAAATGCATAGACTAAATTTATTGTTATCTGTGTGGTGGAAAAACATTTAGATTGAAGGATAGATTAGGGTGTGAGCCTTCTGATGAACAGCTTGCAACATCCTTGAAGATATCTCGTGCCGAGCTGCAGGCATGGTTGATGGAATGTAATCTAGCTAGGGAGAAGTTAGCTATGAGCAACGTTCGTTTGGTTATGTCTATTGCTCAGCGTTACGATAATATGGGAGCAGAAATGTCTGACCTTGTTCAGGTATATATTTTCCAAATCTCTCTTTTTGTTTTCCATCAACTTTTCTCTGAACAATTTTTTCTTTTCTTTTTTTATGTTTCCCAACTCTGAAGGGTGGTCTTATCGGACTTTTGCGGGGAATAGAGAAATTTGATTCTTCCAAAGGTTTCAGAATCTCAACTTATGTATACTGGTGGATTCGACAGGTGAGGACGATAGCGCTTCACCTCATATGTTTTTTTTTTTTTTTTTGGCTGTTTGAAAGCAAAAACTGATGCTTTTTTTTGTTGTTTCAAATTTCTAATCAAAAGGGTGTCTCAAGAGCATTAGTGGACAACTCACGAACATTGAGGTTGCCTACTCACCTGCATGAAAGGCTAGGTTTAATCCGAAACGCAAAGCTTAGACTTCAAGAGAAAGGGATCACACCCTCCATTGATGTAAGCATGTTCTTTAACATTTCAACAATTCTGGCTTTATCCTCCTTGTCTACTTGTATCTCATGTTTTATATTTATTGTTGTTTCCAGCGGATTGCAGAGTCACTAAATATGTCTCAGAAGAAAGTTAGAAATGCAACAGAGGTATTTTTTATTTTTTTAAAAAAACATGTAACTTTCTTTTTCTGAGGGCAATGTGTATTTTGTGCTCATGCTCTTGGCACTCGAAAACTTGCAGGCTGTAAGCAAAATATTTTCCCTAGACAGAGATGCATTCCCTTCTTTGAACGGTCTCCCTGGAGAAACCCACCACAGCGTGATTCTCTGTTTCTGATTCTCTTCAACAAAACGACAGTTTTAGTTTCACCTTCCATGAGTATATAACATTCTGGCTGATTTGTTCTAATATTCTCAGTACATTGCGGATAATCGTTTGGAGAACAATCCGTGGCACGGGTACGATGAGTGGGCACTCAAGGTAAAACCAACAGTCATTACTGAAGTTAACATTTTATATGCTTCTGGTTGTGTGTTTTTTTTATGAAAATTGTACTCTATTTGGTGTTCACTGAAGATTGATGATATAACTGCAGGATGAAGTGAGGAAGCTTATAAGTGCAACACTTGGAGATCGGGAAAGAGAAATTATTAGGTTATACTATGGTCTAGACAAAGAATGTCTCACATGGGAAGACATTAGCAAACGGTATGTATTCAACCTTAAGCCTCTTTTTGACCCATTGGTTGTTTCATCATCAGACAAAGATCTTTGATGTTTTATTGTTGGGAAATTAACAGGATAGGATTATCTCGAGAGAGGGTTAGACAGGTGGGGCTTGTGGCGCTCGAGAAACTAAAACACGCAGCGAGGAAGAGTAAAATGGAGGCAATGATCCTCAAGAATTGATTTTGTTTTTGTACATTTTTATTACATGAGAGCCATAGAGAGCGACTGTGAATGTTGTATATAGACAGGGAACAAACGGGGAATACTCTCTTTATTCTATCTTCCTTGCTTGTTATGTAATCTGAGCTGAGAAACAAAGACAATGATGTAATATTGGCTTCAGGTAACTTACTCATCTATCTCTCTATTTCATTCATACTCCTCTTGTTCATGGAAACTCTTAGTATGTGCCACCATGTGTTTTATTATGCACACAATGTGTATTAGACCACCGGAGATCAGACGAGGATCAGGTGTTTTGATGATGGTCTTACATACACATTATCTTCCTGGTGGAAATCTACAATCTTACAATCTTATCACAATGACAGAAAAGATTCTAAACACCGAATAATGTAAATTATTAGGGTTTTTTCTCCCACTGGAGACACTTATTTAAAACCAACAATTCAAATAAAAACTAATTTCTCTAATTGTTATGGTTTCAAATAAAAAATAATAATTTTACTATGTCAAGCTATAACCTCAAACAATCCATACATCTACTATTAAGAAAAAAAAAAACTAATTTAAAAGTTTTTTTTTTAATATTACTCCGCATAAATTTATCCAGTTCAACCATTTTCATATTTTATAGCCATTTGATTTTCACAAACTAGGCCTGGACATCCGGGTCTTCGGATCGGGTTCGGGTCGGGTATTGTCGGGTCCGGATCCTTCGGGTCCTAGCAATTTAGACCCATATGGGTACCTATAACTTTTCGGGTCGGTTCCGGGTCGGGTCTTGTCGGGTCCAGGTCGGTTCGGGTCTATAATTTCAATATCCGTAAAATACTCAAAATTTTTGGGTATATTTCGAATCCGGTTGGGTTCGGGTATTTAGGACCCAAAATAGACCCGAAATACCCGAACTGGACCCGAAAACTCTAAAAATACCCGAAGAACCGCAAAAATACCCAAAAATTTATCCAAAATCAGATCCGAAAACCCAAAACATACCCGAATTTTACCTGAATACCCAAATTATATTTTCTAAAAATCTAAAATTTCACCAAAAACCTACAATTATACCCGAAAATCCAAACCTGAAACTTTTAAAAAAAATCCGAAATACCAAAAATATATCCAATCACCCAAATATACAATTATTTGCGGGTATTTCGGGTACCCGAACGGGTCTCGGGTAGGACCCGGACCCGAACCGAGATCCGCAGGTCCAAAAAAGAAAAAACCCAATAGATATTTAGCATGGACCCGGACCCAGACCCGAACCTGAATTGCCCATAAAATTAATATAAGATTGTTACTGAGTTCAAAATCAACCCCGAAACCCAACTAAGCTTTATGGCCTCAAATTGACCGTATTGGGCCTATGAGTGAAGCCCAATGGTAAGAAAAACCCTAACAAATTGCAGAGAGGTTTTGACAAAATCTCTCCTCCATTTCCATCTGAGGGAAGGGAAACCCACTGGACTGAACCATGTCCTTCCGAACCCGCGCCTCGTCCTGGACCCGTCTTCTCCTCCGCCGTAACCCTAGATCCTCATTCTCCCGTCAAATCTCCAGTCTCGATGCCTCAGGATCCGCATTTCCCGGAAGAATAACACCATGGATCTCGTCGCAGACCCACCGTTTCTCCTCCGCCACCACAATTTCGCCGGCGGAAGCGGATAGAGTAGTGCGAGATCTTTTAGCGGAGGTGGAGAAGGAGAAGCAGCGTGAGAGAGAGGAGAGGCAGAGACAAGGACTAGACTGCAAAGACATCGACGACGAAGACGAGGACGAGGAAGATTACCTCGGGATTGAGCCGTTCATAGAGAAGCTTAAGAAGCAGAACTTGAAAGACGACGGTGAACTGAACCGGCGCGAGGAATCGTCGGATTCGGATAGCGAGCTTGACGAAGTGGATTGGGATGAAGAAAGGAAGAAAGAAGACATGTTCAACAAGAAGTTCCAGAGGCATAAAGAGCTTCTCCAAACCCTCACCAAGTCGGAGACACTCGATGAGGCCTACAAGTGGATGACCAAACTCGACAAATTTGAGGAGAAACATTTCAAACTGGCACCTGAATACAGAGTTATCGGCGAGCTGATGAATCGGTTGAAGGTAGCTGAAGGCAAAGACAAGTTCATTCTCCAGCAGAAGATAAACAGAGCTATGAGGTTGGTTGAGTGGAAGGAGGCCTTTGACCCAAACAACCCAGCTAATTATGGAGTCATCGAGCGGGACAATGTTCAAGGTGGAGAAGAGAAAGAAGAGCGTCTTGTAGCAGATGGCTCCAAGGACGATAATGATGACAATGAAGAGGAGTTTGATGACATGAAAGAAAGGGATGATATTCTGCTGGAGAAGCTGAATGCCATCGACAAGAAACTTGAAAGTAAGCTTTCTGAGCTTGATCATACATTCGGCAAGAAGGGGAAGCGGTTGGAAGAGGAGATTAGAGATCTGGCTGAGGAGAGAAATGCTTTGACTGAGAAGAAAAGACAACCTTTATACAGAAAGGTAGCTGGATTCTCCATTTATTCTCACTTTTTTTACAGGAAATAGTCTTTTATATATGACGCATGATTTTCATTCAGGCTTTGCCAAACAGTAGATGTAGTGTTGTACATTGGTTTTAAAGAATTTCGTAGCTAAAAGTTATCATTCTTGGTGTTGATTCCACGCTGCTGTATATTTATTCCATATGCTATGCTGTTAAATACGTATGAGTGGGCCGGTGGCCTAATAGCTACATTTGTTTATTTTACTTAAATAAGTTAAAGCTTCAATGGTAAAATTATGTTGTGAAATATTGTTTTCGTGAACTGGGTGGGTATTGGCATACATTTTCTCTCTCGATTCATCACCGAAATTATTAACCATGAAGAAAGTATCAGGGCATACTTTCTTCACTATTCCTTATTCTGATCAGGTTTATTTCTTCTTCTTCTTTTTTATTGCAGGGATACGATGTGCATGTAATTGATGTTAAAAAAGTTGCCAAGGTCACAAAGGTATAGTTGTCTCTCTTTCAATTCAGTTGTCATTTCTCTTTGTTAATTCAATTGCTCGGCTACAAAAGAGAAACTTGTGCTTTAGGGTGGCAGGGTTGAAAGGTACACTGCGTTGATGGTATGCGGGAACTACGAAGGTGTCATCGGGTATGCAAAAGCAAAAGCTGAAACCGGCCAGTCTGCAATGCAGAAGGTAATCTCACATTACCATTTTTCATCTAGAGTGAATGGCGAAGACTACACGTCTTATTTGGTCTCGACACTTTGTACCTATGTTACTTATGGCAGGATCTCGTTGTTGCTAAGATAGTCAATTAAGTGATCTGATACAATGGGAGGCTAAATTGTGTTTTTTCTTTTTTCTTTTCTCTGTACTGCTAAACGTTGAGGATATGAGAGATATTCTAAAAACTTGAGTTTTAGGTAATTTTAGTTTATGCCTCAAAAATTAACTTTACTCTTTAGTGTTCTTTTGTGCATAAATGTCTTTAATTGGACTTCTTGATGCCGATACCAATGAAAAGCTTATGTTCCACTTTAGGTTGGTTGACATGTGCATAAATGTCTTTACTTGTACATCGATTTCGATTCTCTTGAATTGACCGAAGAACATATAACTTTTAAAAAAAAAAAGCTTGCGGTATTCCACTCTTGTTTTGTTATGATGCCGTTATACATCTTTGTTGATCCTGTCTTTAGATAGTTCTCATGGTCTCATTTCTAACAACTACCGAACAGGCATATGAAAAATGCTTTCAGAACCTGCATTACATAGAACGTCATGAGGAGCACACCATTGCACACGCAATACAGACTTCTTACAAGAAAACTAAGGTATTTATTTGAGTCCCTTTTTGACTGCATGATCTATTTTTGCTTCCTTATATTTATGTTATTTATAAACTTGAATCTGCTACTAGTTATATTTATGGCCTGCACCAACAACTACGGGAATGAAAGCTGGGAGAGTTGTGAAAACAATGTTGCTCCTAGCGGGGTTCAAGAACATCAAGTCTAAGGTGCATTTTTGCTTCATCCTGTTATAACACTGGATTCTTGTTTTCATTTCAATTTTGATTTAATAAAAGCCAATTTTCTTCAGGTGATTGGTTCAAGGAATTCATACAACACAGTTAAAGCAGTTTTGAAGGCGTTGAATGCGGTAAGTAGTCTGAGCTATATGTGACAAGAGAATCAATTTTTTTTTTAAAGAGAGGAGATTTTAGTTAAACCTCATTTCATATCTGTCAGGTGGAAACGCCAAAGGATGTTCAAGAGAAGTTTGGCCGGACAGTTGTCGAGAAATATCTACTGTGAGCGCTACTGTTTTCAAGCCTTTGATTTTCATTGTTGAGTTTTGGATCAAGTCATATGTTTTTTTTGGTCTAAGATCAAGTCATATGTTTGGGAGGGAGTTTATTACTCTACAATAGAAATTATCCTTCTATTGTTTTGGTTAAAAATAAATGTAGTAAAAATAGTCGATCCTCAACTATCTAGCCGTCGTTAATCTTCGAAAACCTTGCTCGTTTTAATACTCCAATGTTTAAATCTTAAGAATCTGAAGCTGGTATTTTGTTTCCTCAATTCTGAATTCATAATAATCGATGGTAGAAATTATTAGATCGGTTAGTTATATATATACAATTGCCCTTTCTAGCTATGTGAATCAATGAATTAGATGTTATTGAAAATAGTAATAAACTTTTCAATTTATTGAAGATACCAATCAAAGGTAATAAAAATACATAAACAGAAAATGTTAACTAAGGGGAAAAAAAAAAAACTGTATAGGTTAAACTTTTTATAGTGACTGGGCTCACCCCGAAGGGCCACCTCGCCAAAAATCTCCGTAGGGATTTTTTAGCTAACCCAGTACCACCCCGCTTTCCCCGAATATCGAACTGGCGACCTCGGTTAGTCGTGTGTGAGAAACATTCAGTACTGCCGTTAGGCCACCTGACGTTCTCAAGAAAAAAAAACTATATTTTGTTTTTGTGTTGCACTAAAAATAAAAATTAGTATTCATGTTGTTTAATTCGTAAGCCGATAACATTCTGTAGCGAGAGTACAACCTCGACGATATGTGTTATCCGCTCGGTCCTCTTGACCATGTTGTTTAGCTGGTACGTTGTGCTTCAAAGCATCATAATTTATATATCGTGTGGCTTGGAGAATCTTACGGCTCACATCCAAACCAAATCTCATTTTCATGGTCTCTTCTTCTCCATCCTCGATGCAATTCTCACCCAACCGGTCACATTTTATTTGTCGAGATTGGACTATTGCTGGTCATAAGGCCACCAAGATGGCCACGATGATTAACAAGAACTTCAAAGGATTCATAATTGAATGTCAAGAGGGTTTTGAAATGGCGAATGGTTGATTTCTTTACTGTTTAGAGCCTTCTTAGAGGTTTGTAAATTGTAATTAAACACTCGACTTAGTCGACCTTTATATAAATGTTGATTTTTCTAGGTTCATCTTCTATAGCAATATATTCATTTGTATCACATGGTTCCTTGAATATTTGACTTGGTAATTTTGATTTTTTCATTTTGAGTAAAAAATCTGGTCTTCTTACCCTAATTATATCAGTATAATATTTACTTATTTTTATCAAAAGAAAATAATTAAGCGAGTCAATTCGCATAATGTAAACCAGTAAAAAAAACTCAATTGGTGACATGTGGTAGAGTTGATTAAGTTTGAGTTAAGTTTGTAACTCAAAAATGTTATCAATCATGTATTAATTTTTTTTTTTTTTGATTTTAAGTTTGATTTAAGATGTGTTGTAGTTGAGTTACAACTTTGACTTAAACCCTTTATAAAATTTCTAACTCAAAACATAAACCTACATCAACCAAAATCCCATGTTTTAGGAGTTGAGTTACAAATTTAATTGATTTTTCTGTTTTTTTTTTAAAACAAAATCGTGAACAAACCTTTTTACAACAAGAGAAAATCGTGAACAACCATTTGAGTGTCCCATAAATACTCTACCTAAATTTATGCTAGTCAAAGAGTCAAAGATTTTATAATCTTTTTTGTTCCTAATTTTTTGAATTATTCAAACGTTTAGTCAATTATACAAAACCTTAAGCATAAATTCTATTTGATAATTCACAAAAAAAAATACCAGTCACAAAATTCTATATATATTGACCTAAGTCAGTGTGGTATCACGTCATTTTCAAAACCCAAAAGCTTAAGGTCTGTTTTCTTCTCTCGTCCTCTTCTTGCTTGCAAAAAATATTTTTATTTTTCACTTGCAAAAAGGTTTTTATATCTTCTTCTTCTTTACTTCCAACAAATATATTTTTATGGTTTTACTTGAAGAAATCAATAAGCTTAAGTTGAGATTTTCTATCTTCTTCTTTACATGCAAAACATATTTTCAGTTTTTACTTGGGCTTTATATATTATTTAAAAATAACAGAGTACCTTTTATGTTTATTAATTTTTGTTTATTTTTTTGGATGAAGATGTCTAATAATGAAAATGTTGATGATGTTGGTGCTGGTGCTGAAGACGGCGTGCTGCGGTGGAACTACACGTCGTAAGGTAAATTTTATAATTGATATGTTAAATTTAAAATTATATCAAGTTGTAATATTTTAATTACTTTAACATAACTATAGAAACAAAAACAAATTATATGGGAAGATGAGCATATTGGGATATACTTGGAGCTTCTAGATATTGAGTTGGCTAAAATTAGATACAGACAAAAGTTACCAAAAGAAGTGGGGAGAGAACGTATTTGTAAAGAATTTTTGGAGAAAACTGGTATAAGTCTTTCTTGGGATTCTTTCAAGAGCAAGTACGATACATTGAGAAATATGTATGGATCGTATAAAAGGCTCAAGAATTTTACCGGAGTTTCAGCAGATGATAATACCGGTTTGATTGAGATGGATTCCGAATGGTGGGACGACCGCGAAAAGGTACATTAGTGTATAGTTTTATATTTTACAAAAAGTTCTTGTAACAAACCTTGTTACTGACATTTATGTTATATACTTTGTCTTTGAGTTGTGCAGGAAATTCAATATGCAAAAAAGATCCGTGAAAATGAGATCCCTCACATGGAACTTATGAGGCGCATATTTGGACGTCAAGGTAGTAAACCAGAAGCTATGTACTCAACTCATGTGCAAGATGCAAAGTATGCTGAGCAAAATGAGAATGAGCAGCTGGATAAGTCTGTTCCAGAAACCCAAGATAATGATGGAGATGATTCAAATATCATTCATACAACTGACGTGCATCACCACTCACAAACCATTTCACTAGACTCTCCTCCAAGGTCGGCTATTGGTCCATCAAAGCGGTCAAACAGAAAACAAACACGTGCTGCTCCCTACGAAAGTAGTCGAGGTAAAGATGTATCCCTGAGCCGCGAGAAGAACATCCCACGAAGAAGAAAGTCATTTGAAAAAGAGATAAATGAGCAGTTCAAAGAAATGATGGAATTACGTCGTTCTCAAGTTGCAGAAGCAAAAGAACGCAGAGAGAAAAATGAAGCTCAGCCATTTAAAGAAGCATATGAAATCCTGAAATCAATTCAAGGTCTGACAAGGTGGACAGATTTTTGGTGGTCTTGCATCAAAGTGCTAAAAGAAGATCCATTTGCCCGAGAAATGATTTTCTACAACGAAAGTGATCATGATAAGATTACATTTTTGGAGGGTTATACAGGATACGATCGCCATGGAGCTTTCTCCGGAGAACGTTTCAAGGCTTTGCAACATTGCCATGGTGATCCTCCAAGTGCCAACCGAGAGCAAAACATCACAAGAACAACCATGGAGAGTCATAAGGAATTTGGTGTCCCATCTAATTCAGAACTAATGTCATTGTTTGAAGAAATAGGATACAAACGTGGATTTGGGAATAATGGTGGTGGGGGGGAATCGAGTGAGCCAAGAATTAATCTTGATGATTAAAATCTTATTTTATTATTTATATTTAATTAGAATAAATTTATATTTATTTGTTTTATTTTAAGATTTAATAAATTATTATTTTTAGTGAATATATCTTTCATGATAGTCAACATTATTCTAATATTTTTTTCAAATCTTCTACATTTTTTCAGATCATACTATTAAATGAGTTATATTCTCGAGGTTTAGAAAATCTTACAGATGAAGAGTTGCTAGAGCTGTATGATCTAGAAGATGAAGAGTATATTGATATGATTCTACAACCTTTAATGAGTATTACAAGAGTCATTTTTCCAAGCAACCAATGGTATTTGAACGGGGACTGGGTTGGCAAAATCTTGAGAATCAGATTCATAATAATCCAAACCATTGCATGAACATGCTAAGGATGCATCCAGAAGCATTTGAAAACCTATGCACAAAGTTAGAGCATCGTCACAACTTAAAGAGTACCGATCATATTAGTGTTGATGAGATGGTG
>NC_027749.1:27645580-27649937 GCF_000695525.1 Brassica oleracea var. oleracea | reverse complement strand
TTTTTTTTTTGTTGTTGTATTATATAAATTCAAAACTTATTTATTTATAAAATATTTTCATATGAATTTATTTTTATTTTGAATTTTAATTTATTATTAAATTAAATAATTTTAATTATTTTTTTATTATATTTTAAAATTCTGTAAAATAATAAAAACGAAGTAAATTCGTAGCTAAAGTACGACCTCTTTACGTGGAAATCTTACGAGGAAATGACGAGAAACAGTTTACGAGTATTTTACGAGGAATTCTTTACGAGGAAATAACGAGGAAATGTTTACGACTATTTTACGAGGAAATAATTTCGTGGTTATTACGTGTATTTTGCGAGGAAAATATTTCAAGGTATTTACGTGTAGATTACGAGAAACTGTTTTCGAGTTATTTACGAGGAATTGTAGCGACGTCCTTACGAGGAATTGTAGCGACGTCTTTACGACGAATCGTTCTACTTCGTCTTTACGACGAAATATATTCCTCGCTAAGTTACGACGAATTAGCGAGGAAATATGTGTTACGACGGACGTGTAACGAGCAAACACGTTTCCTCGCTAATTCGTCGTAAAGCCTCTTTTACGACGAATTAGCGAGGAAAACCGCCCTCGTTAAGATTATGTTTTCTTGTAGTGATTATTCTAATTTGTTTTTTCAAATATTGTACATTTTTGCAGATCATACGATTAAATGAGTTATATTCTCAAGGTTTAGAAAATCTTACAGATGAAGAATTGCTAGAGCTGTATGATCTAGAAGATGAAGAGTATATGGATATGATTCTACAACCTTTGATGGAGTATTACAAGCGTCATTTTTCCAAGCAACCAATGGTATTTGAACGGGGATTGGGTTGGCAAAATCTTGAGAATCAGATTCAAAATAATCCAAACCATTGCATGAACATGCTAAGGATGCATCCAGAAGCATTTCAAAACCTATGCACAACGTTGGAGCATCGTCACAACTTAAAGAGTACTGATCATATTAGTGTTGATGAGATGGTGGCAATATTCCTCGTTACGTGTGCCCAAAATGATACACAACGGTATGTTGGGTTGTCTTTTGGTCGTTCCCAGGAGACTATCTATCGAAAGTTCCATGAAGTGTTGGACGCAGTGGAGAGTCTTGCATGTGAGTACTTAAAAACTCCAACAATGGCATCGCTCCAGCTTTATCCACGTAAGTTACGAGAAAATTCAAACTATTGGCCTTTTTTTAGTGGATTTATTGGGGCACTAGATGGAACACATGTCAGAGTTAAGGTCGGAGGTAGTGATGCGGTTGGATATTGGGATAGACATGGACAAACAACCTTGAACATAATGGGCATATGTGATATAAACATGATCTTCACGTATGCATGGCTAGGTGCATCTGGTTCTACACATGATTCATTGGTGTTGCAGTATGCAATAGATGGAGACCCTATATTCCCTAGACCTCCTATAGGTAAATACTATCTTGTTGATTCTGGATATGCCAATAAACGAGGATTTCTAGCCCCATACAGAGGAAGCAGCAGAGAAAATATCAGATATCATCTTTCTGAATTTGATGATGGTCCTCCTAGGAACAAAAAAGAATTGTTCAACAAATGGCATGCATCACTTCGCTCAGTCATTGAAAGAACATTCGGAGTTTGGAAAAAGAAATGGAGAATCCTTGACAATTTGCCTCGTTACGACGTCAAGACCCAAAATAGGATTGTGCATGCTACAATGGTTCTTCACAATTTTATCAGGCTTCACAAAATTCCAGATGCTGATTTTGAAGATAGATATAGCAGTGGTCAAGAAGAACAAAGACGACGAATCGAAGAAGAAGAGCTTAGTAGACTTGAAGAAGACGAAATAACAACTGATGGTCAATATATGAACAACATAAGAGATGAGATTGCAAACATGATTTGGAACGAACATTTGTAATTTTTTCTATTATTTGGTTCTTTAATTTAAAGTTCATGCTAATAATATTATTTCATTTAATTTAACTTATTATTAATATTAAAATAAATATTATTAGTAGTTATTATAATACTTTGAAAATTATATATACTGAAATTTATTTTTTAAACTTTATACTTATTTAAAAAATATTTTTATTTATTTAAAAAATAGCTTAATAAGAAAATGTTTATTTCTCTGTTTTTATATTCAATTCTTGTATTCAGAACTCATACTGCAACTTATACATCAAAAATGTTACCAGTCACAAATTTTAATAAAATGATAACTTTTATTTTTACTGCAAAACTTACCACATAAACTTACCGTTTTTACCACATACTTTTTACTGCAAGCTACATCGAACTATAAATCAAACTGTAATTCAACTCTAATACTACATGTTGCTTTCTGCATCTGTATTTGTATTTATGACTTAATCAAAAGTTCAAAACTAAGGGGAGTGTACAAAAATTACTGATGGGATGCATTAGAATTTGGAACATGAATTTGTATTTAAATAAATAAATAAAACATCATGTCATGTAGTTCCATCCAGATTTGTTTGTTTTTGGTATTAATAAAACCTGACTTTGAATATCAGAAAATAAAACCTAATCCAATATGGATAATTTTGGAATGTTTTATATGTCACGTTTAAATCATATTTTTCCTGATCTTCAAATAAATTTTGATACTGTTTTATTTTTATTTTATTTTCAGTTGTAGTTAAGTTTGAATTTTTAATTTACAAATAATGATTCTTTATAAAACATGCTCATGTATGATATGATTCTAAATCTTATAAATAACAATAGAATAAAGCGTTGATAGGTTACCATGTGTTCTTATAATTTTAATTTTTTTTTCATTTTTATTGTTCATATTTTTTTTTGTTTCTATTTTGTTTGTTTATAATTATTTTTTTTTTTGTTTTTAACTAAAGTATTTAATATTTATCTTCTTAAAAAAAAAGGTTTAGGTGATCTTACAATTATCCAGTTAACCGGACCAAACATTAGTTACGTTATATAGATGCAAAAATTACAGAAAGGTTTATTATAGATGAGAAAACCTAAGCATGAACCCTAGAACAAAAGATCGACATTCAAAGACTAAGAGAATAGAGCTACGCAAATAGAACTAAAGTTTATACACTAAAAATTGTAGTTTCAGCTCAAACGATCAATAACACATATATCTCTTTTAATCTCGATTCTTCCTTCTCTATTGTTTGTTACTGATCCGTAATACATACAAATATCCCACCTAAAATATGCTAACAATATAGTATGTGTTATAAACAATTTAGTGATCGACCCATTTATCAGCCCGTGTAGCAAGACGGGCCAAGCCTATCAGCAGGATCATACTGGCGTCTATCTACTCTTGTGTTTATCAATATTATAGTTGGTGTCTATCTTACGTATTGCTAGTCATTATCTAGTTAAGGATAAATACGATCTTATGTCGATCCAGTACTTAGACCGTTATTACCATATGTATATAAAGACCAGTTGGTCGACCTAATAATACACACAAGTTCTCCTCTTCATTCACAACACGTTATCAGCACGATAGACTCCAAAACCCTGAGACAAAACCTAACCTAAAATCCGTCACACATAAACCCTAATCCATGCGTAACTTAAAATCAATCTATCTCTAAAACCCCAAGGAATCAGACGACTAGACACATATCAAATTGAAGCTCTGGACAAGACGAATCTATCAGCGAAAACCGTTTGTCAATCCGATCTCCGACGCGCCCACACTCACAGAAACAATACACGGTGCCGACTTAGTTCTTTGGAACCCTAATCCGAACCTACAAGATTTTCTAGCCAACTTCAAATCCTATGAAAGATAAGTTTATCATACCTTAGTAGTTTGATGATATCTTGTTCAGATTATGGTGTTCATGTAATCTAATACTCCTTGTTTATTGTTTCATGAGCTGAGAGGAGTTGGTGCAAAGATCTAATCTCAACGAACCCTAATTTGTCCTAGCTCGCGTTCCAGCTCGTTAGCATCCGATCAGCTCCAGCCATAAGGTGTTCCTGATCCTAGACGACCTCAGCATCCAGTCCACATCACAGGCAGCTCGAGTTTACAATCAACCATCTCGCAATCCGATCAGCCGCTCGCAAAGGAAGCAACTCGCGACCCGATAGGAGGCAGCGTCTGTCCAGCTCGCGTCCGAGGTTTATCAGTCCATCTTGGAGGTCCGGGTTCTACAATCTGCAAGACAAAGGTAATCCTAATTCTGAGAACATGAATCGAACCTGGTTGTCTTGTAAAGATTGAAACCCTAAAAGATAATCTCTAAAACAAAAAACCATAGGATAATAGATCAATACCCTATGAGTAAATCGAAGCTCTATAAGTTCGATCTAAACCTAAGAAAGAGATTGAT
>NC_027749.1:27634937-27643107 GCF_000695525.1 Brassica oleracea var. oleracea | reverse complement strand
CTCTTTTTCCTGTCTTGTTTTCCCTTTTACCACATTGGGTTTTGGGTTTGTCAAGAGAGGTTTTAATGAGGCAACATCCAAAGCATGAATGAACCTTGACCGGATGTGTCGATCAAGGGGGAGTGTTATAAACCATTTAGTGATCGATCCATTTATCAGCCTGTGTAGCAAGACGGGCCAAGCCCATCCGCAGGATCATACTGGCGCCTATCTACTCTTGTGTTTATCTACATTATAGTTGGTGTTTATCTTACGTATTGCTAGTCATTATCTAGTTAAGGATAAGTACGATCTCATGTCGATCCAGTACTTAGACCGTTATTACCATATGTATATAAAGACCAATTGGTCGACCTAATAATACACACAAGTTCCCCTCTTCATTCACAACAGTATGTTTTGTTTTCTAGTAGAGTCACCGATATTGCTTAACGGACCTAGTCTGATTTTGAGATCTATACTATTATTTGAGAACTGATTTTGCTTACTTGTTATATTCTCTATGATTTTAGGTTATTTTTTATATTTGTCATGTTGTCAATAATTTTAACTAATATTTTGTTTATTTTTCATGTTCTCTATGATTTTAGGTATTTTGATTATTTGTCATTTTTCAATAATTTTTTTTGCGGGAATTGCCAAAAATGACTCAAAACTTAATTTTGAATACAAAAATGTATCCTAAATTCAATCAAATGCAAAAGTATCCCAAAAGGCTATTGAAATTACAACAACATCTTTATGACCAAACAAAAAACTTGTATTGAGTTTTACTATTATAACCATCCGCGTGAGAAGACTTACAAAGAACTCTTCTCAGAGAAGACTTTTTTGTAAGTCTTCTCATTCAGTCGATCTTTAAAATAATTTAAATTTTTACAAAACATATTTTAATGGAAAAAAATTGAAATCATGTAATAATGAACATTTCTAAATGATGTAAATTTAGTTTTACTAAAATTTAATTATTTTCAACATAGATTAGCGAATGTAGATTAAATCATGATAGTTTTTAGTTTAGGTAACATATGTTATAGTATTGTTGGTATTTTTAGGTTTAGATTTTGAAATATTATCTTTAAAAAAAATTTGACATACATGTGTTTAGTGACTATCTAATAACTTGATTTAAACATTTTCTAAGTTTCTTTTAAGTTTAAATAAGTGTTTTTTGCTTAGTTATTTGATTAGGGTCTGGAAAACTCAGAGAAAACTTACCAAGACATCTTCTGGCATATTCCGCCTAAATTTTAGAAGAATTTAGGTTTCCCGCCTAAATCGAAGTCTTCCAAAAGTCTTCTCATGTATTATATCTTAAAAATAATTAATAATTTTTATAAAAATATTTTGAAAGAGAAAAATCGAAATCATGTATTAATAAACATTTCTAAATGATAGAAATTTAGTTTTATTAAAATTGAATTGTTTTTAATATAGATGAGTGATAGTCTTTAGTTTAGGGTTTGGTAACATATGTATAGTATTGTTGGTATTTTTATGGTTAGATTTTGAAATCTAATTTTTTAATTTTTTTTTAGCTTGACCTATATGTGTTTAGTGACTATATAATAACTTGATTTAAACATTTTCTAATTAAGTGTTTTTTGCTTAGTTATTTGATTATAAGGCCTGAAAGACTCCAAGAAGATTTTGGTTTAGGGTTTAGTAACATATGTTATAGTATTGTTTGTATTTAGGGTTAGACTATGGAATCTTAACTTTAAAAAAAAAAAATTTGACCTACATGTGTTTAGTTTTGTGAATATTAAACACTTATAAGTTGATTTTATGTTTAATGAATTTGTTATTTGCTATTTAGTTACTTATTTGATTAGGTTATGGTTTGGAAGACTTCTTGGGAGGAAGACTTCTAGAAGAATTCCCAAGAAGATTTCTAGAAGAATTCCCAAGAAGATTTCCAGAACACTTCCCAAGAAGTTTCTTGAAGACTTCTTCTGACATATTCTTGCCTAAATTTTAGTAAAATTTAGGTTTTATGTCTAAATTTTAGTAGAATTTAGGTTTTCCGCCTAAAGCGAAGTCTTTTAGAAGTCTTTTCACGTATTTGATTTTAGAGTCTAGAAGATTCTCAAGAAGTCTTCTCTTCTCTTAGAAGACTTCGAGAAGTCTTCTGTATCGAAAATATTAACCTAATTGGAATTCTTGTCTATATATATAAAGAAAATTTACACATTCTTTTTCTTTCTTTCAAACGGCTGCAATAAAAATGTAATGTTTCTCACTCTAAAACTCTCCAAACTCTCTTTAATCTCTTTGAACATCAAAACACCTAACTTTAAATTCATTTCTCATTTTTTTCTTATGTAGTCCCACTAATTTATCTTTTTTTTGCAGGTTTTTCATTACATGGCTCTCATCTTTTATCCTTCAAAGGTAGATCTATAAATTTTGGATATGTATTATTGTGTGTTTTAAATATTAGATTCTAAAAAGCTATAGATTCAACCTAATATGACTATTTTGTTTATTATTTAAGAATAAAATTATATTTTGAAGTTTTTCTCTGTTTTGAAGTCATTTAAATGTTTTTGAATTTGCAGATTTTTCAGATCTGAGACAGATTTTGAAAGACTTCTCAGAAGACTTCCGGAAGGCTCCTCGGAAGACTTCTAGGCAAGTGTTTAATGCATTTTATGCTATAATTTTATGCTAGAATTAAGACTTCCGACGAAGTCTTTTGCCCAAAGTGGTACAAATTTTGGATATGTATATTGTATATTTTGTATATTAGATTCTAAAAAGTTATAGATTCAACCGAATGTGATTGCTTTGTTTATTATTTAAACATAAAAGATTATTTTTGAAGCTTTCTTTGTTTTTAAGTCATTTGAATGATTTTGAATATGCAGATTTTTTCAGATCTGGGTCAGAATTTGGAAGACTTCTTGGAAGACTGTTTGGGAAGTCCTCTATTGTATTTTATGCTAGAAGAGTTCTCACAAAGTCTTCGGGAAGTCTTCCGAAGTCTTCTGCCTAAAGTGGTACAAAGAAATGATGTCAAACGGAGTCCAAGCTTATCTACGTTGAGGAATGATTTTTAACTCCATGTGTAATAGTTCTGTTTATGCTATGTTTTATGATTTGTATGTGTACTATTTTAGCTTTGAATTCTTTTGTAAACTTGAAGAGATGTTAATCAAAAGAATTTGGTAAATATGTTCAAGTTTTGCCAAAAAGTACTCGACATCACTTAAGGTATTGATACAACATACCAAGAATTTTTTTTAACTATTCTACCACTCATAATAAAATACAACAACACAAGAACTTAGTCAAATTTACTAAAACTAAGAGAGAAGACTTCACAAGAAAACTTTGTCAAATTCACAAAATATCAAACTTGAATTTTAAGTGAAAGTTGAAATTTTAAATCTCATGTAAGTTAAAAAGTATATCTTATGATCTAAAAAAACACATTAAACCACATGACTTAATATTTTTGAAGCTATTCAACACTTTTGAAAGTTAAAAACATATTTTGAAATTACTTAACACTCTAGAAAATCTATAGCAGAAGTCTTCTCTTAGAAGACATCTTAAGAAGTCTTCTCGGATTAGCTAGAAACATTAGTAAACATAAAAATTTGAAATCTCATAATTATCACCGAATAAGTTATGAATTTCATCCAGAAGCCCCAATATTGACTAATACACACGAATTAATAAAAAAATATTAAAAATTTATTTTAATTGTAGAGAAAATAAAATTCTAAAGAAGTCTTCTCTCGTAACCAAAGGTTTGACCAAATCTAAAGAAGTCTTCTCATTAATATTAAATATTTTACTATTATTTTTCAATTCTAAAAGTAACCCACGCAGACTTCTTGCGACAGTGAGAAGACTTCTATAGAAATTTTCCCCGAGACGACTTCTCTGGGATTGATTTTTTTCTTAATAAAAGAAAGTAGAAGACTTCTAGGGAAGCCTAGAAGTCTTTTTGATGGAGAACACATCTAGCGAAGTCTTTTGAAAGTCTTCCCGAAGTCTTCTGAAAGTCTTCGCGAACAGATCTGAGAAAAAAAGCGATTTCATACTTTGAACCTGTGAAATGACTTGCTTAGCTTCTCCAAGCACCCAGAACTTCAGTACAAAAGCTACCAAGTCGTTAATGACAATGAATCATGAGCTTCAATGTCTCTGTGAACCTTACAAAGCTTGGAATCAAAGTCTTGGTTTTTTTGGATGAATTTTAAGAGAGAGTGAAAGAAATGTGATTTGTGTGTCAGATAATGAGATACGAAGAGTAAAAATCAAAACTTTGGTGCATTAAAAGCTTCAAATTGGTTGTTCATGGTGGTTAGTATATTGATGGCAATAGAAATATTGTAAACACTTGGTGAAGATGAGGATGATAAGGTAAAAGACTCATTAATCGCATTTTCGTGAATAACTCGAACTTTAAGGGTGAATATGAAAAAATAAAGTTTCAAAAAAACATGGGTCATTTTTATGTTTGACTTGAAATTTTAGGTCATATTTGAAAAACCCAATTTTTTTTTTCAAAGTTCTCAGTAATATTAATTAATATTTTTCTCATTTGTCATATTTTAATTACTTTCAGGTAAATCTTTAGTTTGAATAATCAATATTGTTATTTATAATTTTATTAACCAAGTAGAAGTAAGAATTCATTCAATTACACTCCTGAAAGAAAGAACGGGTCAATTAACTGAAAAAAAAACTGTTAATTAAAATAAAAATGTAGCAATAATATCATAATTAGCTTTATCTTATATTTACTTTATGATTTTAATGGTTTATATTATAGCCAATTTCTCTATTGTTATTTTAACGGCTTATATCATAACCAACTTCTCTGGTTCTTATTAAAATTAATGATCCAATTAAATATTATTACAATATTAAAGTGAAGGTGTCAAAACTTGAAAATACATGGACATATACAAAAATGGTTTCTACGAAATTGGTATTTTTAGATACTGTTATATGTATAGTATTTTTAATTTATTTGTATTAGTTATATGATTTGGTGTTAATCAATTATATTTTTCAGAATTTATGCTTCTCCTGATGAACATTATCTTGGTAACTTCCTATCTAAATATCAAAAAAAAAAAAATTTGTTCTGAATAATTTTACCACTGTTTGACTATACCGCATAATATAGAACTAATTTTTTACCGATTAAAACAAATTCCTATAAAATAATCAAAATAAATCTTTGTGATGATTTTCACCGCTCGCAGATCTCATCACAAAAGAAGAGATTCAACTAAGTTAAAATTAATTGTTTATGCCTTAAAATAGATTTTATGAACGTTAAATTTAATATTAAAATTAATGTAATAAGTGATAAACTTGTTTAAATTAAAAGATATATGTTTTAAAATATAAAATTTTATACTTATCCTGAATATTTTTATATATTTTGAATATTAAATAATCATATTCGTATCTAAAATAAATAATTTTCATTTATGTTTGCTGAACATTAAACTATTTTTATCTTGAAAGTCATAGAACATTATCACAACAATATATTTAAGCTAAAATAGTAAATAATCTATAAACAACAAAACAAAAACTTACTTAAGAAATTTAAAACATAAGGAAACATGAAAAACTAAGATTAAAATATTAAATAACATAAGATGATTTGGTATTAAAAAAAATATTCTTTTAATTTAATTTTTCAGAGTTTCTTTTGATACACCTTATATCGATATATGCTCATCTAAGTTATCTCAAGTACATTCATTTGTTTTTAGTAACCTTACCGTCATTGACTATACCACATAATATATATATATATATATATATTTAATCACTTATCTCTTAAGATAAACACTTATATAACAATCAAAAGCACTCCTTGTAATGATTTTATGAAAGAGTTGCAAATAATTACTTCAAAAGCTTTTTTATTGGTATATCATATTTATATTATCCATATTCATCAGTATTTTTATTTTAATATATTTGTTTAGATGTTATTAATCATACTGTGAATGTTGGACCTCTCGTGGATCTCATCGCAGAAGGATATCTGTAACTAAATTAGAATTAACTATTTATGACATAAAATAAGTTTTATTGAGCACTTAATATTGTATTTCATTTAATGTAACAAGTGATAAATTAGTTAAAATATCACCGAAAAAATATATGTCGTAAAATATGAATTGTTTACTTATGCTAAATATTTTATATATTTTGAATATAAAAATCATATTTCTAACTAAAATAAATTAATATGCATTTATGCATGATAAAAGTAAAAAGTAAAATTATTTTTTGATATGTGAAATCACAAACATGGTCACAATAATATATTTAAATCAAAAATAATTAATAATCTATAAAAGAAAAAGGGAAATTAATAAAAATATTAAAAATATAAAGAAAAATAAAAACAAGGATAAAATTATCAGATAATATAACAATAAACTGGCCATTAATAAACGTAATATAATTATAATCCACAGTAATAAAGAGGTAATGTTTTATAAGCATTAATTTTTTGTCTAATAGTTTCTAAAATTTAAATTGTTGATAATATATGATGTTTATTGGCTATTGTTTTTTGTTGATGTTTTATGAGCCGTAGTTCTTTCAAATGCCTTCACTGCCGCTGAGATTATTTTTAACCACGACTACAATAAGTGTTTGATTTCAAATTCAAGTTGCCTAATGATAAATTGGTTATTAGTAGATACTATTATTTTTGTATCCAAAACCTACACTCATATATAAAAAGATGAAACAAAAAAACAGAATCTAATACATCATAGTCAATACAAATATTGAAATTAAATAATTTTTATTTTAGTGATAAATTTATATCAAATTTAATAATTTATATTTAAATAAAAAATAACACTAAGCTTGAAATTTATTAATATATATACAATCCGCACAAGGTGCGGATAATCATCTAGTTAGCTCTTAGTTAGCTCTTAAAATACATGTGCTAAGTCTACCACCCAGGGGCGGACTCAGGTAGAGGTTAGGTGGAGCCTGTCCCACACACTATTTTTTATTTTTTTTAGCAATTATCTATAATTTATGTAAACGCCACTAGTCTATAGATAATTTTTAATATGTGCCCCATATAAAATAAGCTGATGGGTCCGTTCCTGCTACCACCAACAATAAATACCGAAACGAATCCGATCCGAAATTCAGAACTACACAAACGGTACCAAATTTTCATATTTGAATTATCCAATATCTGAAATACTTGACCTAAATCCATTCCAATATCCAAATGGCCAAGCTTACTGAACATTGTGGAAAAAATTGTGAACTCAAATTTTTGTGTGGAAAAGTCTGTAACAACATACGAAATATACAACCACAAAAAAATATATATACTTGCAAAATCTGAAAATTTCTGTTCATTTTAGGATAATAAATTATATACAATGATTTAAGAAACATTAAATTCTTCAGGACATTTCAACCATAAAATGACAGTCCACCATATAACGTAAATTTAGAGAAAATGCCAGTCCACTAAAATGTTGTGAAATAAAGCGATTGCGTCGTCTTGTAGGTTTCAAGAAACCAATCATCGTTTCCGCACAAAAAAAAACATTAGTGTTATAAAACAAATGATGATCGACCATGGACCAGCCCGTACTGCAGGCTCAATCCGGGACATGATAAAGACAATCAGAGACTATGTGTTTATTCTAGTATATATTTCATGTATATCTGTAACATAGTGTTTATCCTTATCCTTATCTTGTTAGGATAAACATGACTTTATGACGGTCTAATACCTTGTATATATATGGACCTTCTGGTCGACAGTAATGATAACAGAAGTATTTCCCCAACACTTCATTTACAACACGTTATCAGCACGACGTTGCTCTCATAAACCCTAAGAGCATCTGCATCGCAGTATGTTGAGCGTCTCTTATGTTGAGGGGGCCCACGAATTTTGACAAAATCGTCTTCAATTGTTGCAGAAGAAGAAACGTATATTGGGTATATGCTGTACTGTTTTGTGGGCCCCACGACACATGGCGGCCCACAATTGGTTCTGTTTTTCTTTTTTTTCTTTTTCTAAATCAGAAAAAATAAAATAAAAATCAAAAAACTAGAAACCCAACCACGTTTTTGGGATAAAGGTGCTCTAACCCTAAAAACCAGAAATAAATCCGAGCAGTAAAAACCCTAA
>NC_027749.1:27633865-27634488 GCF_000695525.1 Brassica oleracea var. oleracea | reverse complement strand
ATATATCTGAGAAAATATATTTATTTTTAAATCGAAAAGTATATAATAAATTGCTTGAATAAATCAAATCTTCCTGATTTATCTTTTTTAAGTCACAATAATTTATGATTTGATTATTTTTCGAAAAAAATAATAATAAATATATATGGTATATTTTTCGAAAACCCTAACCTGATTTCATGATTGAATTGGTTTATTTGTTATTCATTTATGTTATTGAAAAAATAAAAACGATTTTGTTTTTATATATTATCTTGCTTGGTCTTGCTTGATGATTCTTGATTAAATAACAAATAAAACCTTAATAAAAGGATAATCAGTCCACTGATAGTTTATTTCATGCATGGTTTAACTTTACCTTGATTGTATAGGTTTAACTTTACCTTCCTGCAATCACATAAAATCAATTGTTGGGTGTAGACTAATGAGTCAGTTCACTGATAGATTGATTTCTCGCATAGATTTAACTTCATCTTGATTGTATAGGTTCAACTTTACCTTCCTACAATCACTTGAAATCAATTAATTGGTACTGACAATGGCAAAAGACACGACATTATTCAGACCCATTGAGTTATAAAGATTTAACCAATGAGCAAAGAAAATACGATTCCTTTCAGATT
>NC_027749.1:27591308-27631271 GCF_000695525.1 Brassica oleracea var. oleracea | reverse complement strand
CCACATCTTAATGGAGTTCCAAAAGACATATCAACGTCCAAGACTTACAAGTTCATTCAAGGAGAATCCAGCTGATCATCTTCACCAAGTCATAGGCAACTTCAACGTTCAAGAAGACTCGGATACCAGATGGGAATGCGTCTACTACAGTGATGCATTCATCTGGGGGAGTTCATGTGTTGTACTCTTTTTCCTGTCTTGTTTTCCCTTTTACCACATGGGGTTTTGGGTTTGTCAAGAGAGGTTTTAATGAGACAACATTAAGCATGCAATGAACCTGTACCGGATGTGTCGATCAAGGGGGAGTGTTATAAACCAAATGATGATCGACCATGGACCAGCCCGTACTGCAGGCCCAATCCGGGACATGATAAAGACAATCAGGGACTATGTGTTTATCTAGTATATATTCCTTGTATATCTGTAACATAGTGTTTATCCTTATCCTTATCTTGTTAAGATAAACATGACCTTATGACGGTCTAATACCTTGTATATATATGAACCTTCTGGTCGACAGTAATAATAACAGAAGTATTTCCCCAGCGCTTCATTTACAACAATTAGTTTCATTTTGGGCGAAAGGCTTCATTTTTCACTTGTAGGGAAAAATATCTTCCGCTTTTATTTTTAAAGAAAATAATAAAAATTCACAACATAAGTAACATACGCAATCGATGACGTGAGAAGAATCCATGATGGGCTGTCATTTGTAGTGTGGTACAAATATGTGGAGCTAAAAAAGAAGCAAATCTGATTACTTTCTCTCCGGATATATGTCCCTTCAGAAATCATAATTTTCAGTTAGAAATATCTCTTTCCACGTAAGATGATACGAACACCGCACAAAAATAGATAATCACATTTTTATTCAATTATAAAAGCAATTTATGTATGAACATGCTTTTTAAGAAAAGGGTTACACGTAGGTTGACTATTTGACCAACAAAAACTTGTTACATACAAGATTTGGCCACACACGTGTCTACAACTCTATATATACGAACTGAGAAATAGGAACAAGAAGAAGAAAGAAAAAAAATGGAGATATGGTTACTACTCATCGTGGTTTCTCTCAGCGTATCTCTCCTTCTCCATCGCCTACGTAACTCATCCTCTCTTCCGCTACCTCCTGACCCCAACTTCTTCCCCTTTATCGGAACCATCTGGTGGCTCCGACAAGGCTTAGGTGGTCTCAACACCTACCTCCGCTCCGTCCACCACCGTCTCGGCCCAATCATCACCCTCCGCATCACTTCCCGTCCGGCCATATTCGTCGCCGATCGTTCCCTCGCTCACCAAGCTCTCGTGTTAAACGGCGCCGTTTTCGCGGATCGTCCACCTGCGGCTCCCATCAGCAAAATCGTGTCCAGCAATCAGCACAACATCAGCTCCGGGTCTTACGGGGCCACGTGGCGTCTTCTTCGAAGAAACCTGACTTCGGAGATTCTCCACCCTTCCCGCGTGAGGTCTTACTCCCACGCTCGCCGTTGGGTTCTCGATATCCTCTTCGATCGGTTTCGCAGGCATGATGGAAGCGAAGAAGAAGCCATCGTTGTTGTCGATCATCTTCACTATGCGATGTTCGCGCTTCTGGTTCTTATGTGTTTTGGAGATAAGCTTGATGAGAAGCAGATCAAAGAGGTGGAGTTTGTTCAGAGGAGACAGCTTCTTAGCTTTTCGAGGTTCAATATCCTTAACCTCTGGCCTAAGCTAACCAGATTGATATTCCGAAGTCGATGGGAAGAGTTTCACCAGATGCGGAGAGAGCAAGGAGATGTTCTGCTTCCTCTGATTCGTGCTCGTAGAAAGATCGTTGAATCGAGGATGAAGAATCACAAAGACTACGTGCAATCGTATGTGGATACTCTGCTGGATCTTGAGCTTCCGGAAGAGAAGAGAAAGCTAAACGAAGAAGAAATCGTGAGCTTATGCTCCGAGTTTCTCAACGGTGGGACCGACACGACAGCTACGGCGTTGCAGTGGATCATGGCGAATTTGGTGAAAAAGCCGGAAATCCAAGAGAGACTATACGAGGAGATCAAAAGCGTTGTTGCCGGAGATGAAGCAAGGGAGATTGAGGAAGAAGAGGCACACAAGATGCCCTACCTCAAGGCCGTGGTGTTGGAGGGTCTCCGGAGGCATCCTCCTGGACATTTCGTGCTACCCCACAGCGTCACTGAGGACACTGTCCTGGGAGGGTACAAGGTACCCAAGAGAGGGACTGTTAACTTCATGGTGGCAGAGATTGGTAGAGATCCGGCGGTTTGGGATGACCCAATGGAGTTTAAGCCTGAGAGGTTCATCGGAGAAGAAGAACCGGTTGATATAACCGGAAGTCGGGGGATAAAGATGATGCCGTTTGGAGCGGGGAGGAGAATCTGTCCAGGGATAGGGCTGGCTATGCTGCACTTGGAGTACTATGTGGCCAATATGGTGAAGGAGTTTGAGTGGAAGGAAGTCAAAGGTTATGAAGTTGACTTGACCGAGAAGCTCGAGTTCACTGTCGTTATGAAGCATCCGCTTAAGGCTCGTGCTGTGCCCAGGAGAAGTTAATCGTGTTCGATTCTCTTCTTTGGTTTAGTTTAATCTTCTCAAGATATGATCATATGACGCAATGTGTACTTTGTTTGCTGGAGTAGATGATAAAAAATAAAAGTTTTATTTTCCTCTGCCCATATGTAACGTAAAAGGTTAATAGACAGAGATGTGAGAAACACAATAACTGCAAGGCTGAAACTTTCAGATTAATAGACAGAGATGTGAGAAACACAATAACTGCAAGGCGCAAGAGGCGCAAATTCACTAACATCATGGCACTTTGGATCAGATGACCCGGTCATCCAATAAGCAAAAATCTACTACCTTTCTTGCTTTTTATCTAATTTTTTGCCAAGAAAGATATATGTAAAAGCCTTTTATTTTTGTAAAAGACAAAAGTTTCATTTTTAATGATATTTACAATTTAGCAAAAATATGTAACGTAAAAGGTCACTGCAACTAATTCCTGCAGTGTTTTGTTTGTATGGTGGGTCTAGAATAGTGGGATTGTTAAGCGAAGCGAATTAATAGACTGTAGGTTAATTTTATGGGGAAATTTGGATAAACAGCTCATTAATGAGATTATATTTTGAAAATGCACTTTCCATTATATGAATTGACTAAATTATCTTTACAGAATGTTTTAAACATTACTAATATTCAAATTAAAAAAAATGAAGGATTTATTGACGACACCAAATTAGATTTGAATTGCTGAAATCGAGTATAATAGACAAAATAAACGACTCACAAAACTCATGATACATCGAGTGCTAATAATACGGTGAATTGTTACAGGAAGGACGAGACAATAATCTATAACAATAAAGTTGAGTTTTCTCGCTTCTCTTAAAACCACCTTAGCAGAAGGTATTTTAAAATGCGACACATGACATCATATGCTTAATTTTTAGAAGTTGTTTCTCGTAGAGTTTTTAAATTTGGGTTTAATTTTTCATCTGATTCATTCGATGAGCTTTTTGTGTGTTTGTCTGTAACGGTTTTGATGTCATTAGGTTCTTCTCATCCTCCATTCTCATTCTCATCCTCATCGTAAAGACAACGTCAACGTCATATCAATCAAGTTCAGTATGCAATGTAACGCTTCCGTTCAATCAGCTTATAAGCATAATTAAAGTTCTCATTTACTCTATTAAACCATCACCTCCACTAACTCACATTCAATAACACGTTCGCTCAGTGGGTCAAACCATGTAGAAAAAAATCAAAAGTGTCAACTGTAGGATTCGAAACTGGGTTTAGACCTTTAGGGGTGTCACAAAGGGAATTTGACCAACAGAGCTATTGGTATTTTAATGTTAATCCATACAAAACATATATTTATCCAAATTTAACGTGTGTCATGTGCAACCCTATCCTCTCACGTGGGTCCGCCACTGCCTTCGCTCTCCTCGGAGGTTATGAATCTTTACCTATAGATAGAGTTGTAAGCTTCGGTAAAATTCTTATCTTCTTCCCCAAAAACTGTGATAAATCTTTTGCTTCTAAGAGATTTTAAAGCTCATTGGCACTGTAACATTTTTGAAGACCCAAGGTTTTCATCACCATCTCTACAAAAACCATCATCATGTGATATGGAACTCTGGACATTATTATCCTCTTTTTCTCAGAAACACATTGCTGGTGTTGAAGAAGAAGATAGAATCTGGAGAAGAAGATCTGAGCAAAAGAAACATTCACAAAGAGGGCTATATGAGGAAGGCTATAATTGACTTTTAGAAAAAGTTTGTTAACTCTTTCTCTTTCTCTCCGCTTACTCACCTTAAGGTTACTGAAACTCAACCTCCCTTATTTTCCCTTTTCTGGTGGATCAGATTGGGTTTGTATTGGTTTTAGCCTTGAAGAAAGATATTAATTTGTTTGACATTGCAGATTTTTCTGACTAAGCGAAGGGAAATTTATCAGAGAATTCCAAGGTGTGCCTTTCTTTAACAAGTTAGTCCTTCAAAAATTGTGTTCATTAAATCCTGATGAAAAGGGAGTGATGTTTTTGTTTGATTGATATTCAATTGGACGATTATATCATCCAAGTTCAAAGATAAAAGCCACAAGGCAGTGTAGAAGAAGGTTTGTGAATTGTCGTCGGTGTGAGTATGACATCTACTTCGACAGAGAAGAGAGCTTTGTGGCGAAGATGTTTTCCCTTGCATCCATCTTCACTGAGAAGAAATCTAGGAAAATAGAGAGATGACAAAATCACTTCTCAGATAGTTTTAAAATATGCACTTGGATCACATCCAAGTCTGATAATAAAAAAAAAATTGAGTTTGGAATTTAGTGTTTGAATGTGCTTTGTTAACAGATAAAGGTTTGTATGAAACAACGATCTCATATATGGGAATTGGATAGATCAGCAATCTTTTCATATGCTATCATTAACCACTAAAAATTAGATCGGATCATTTATGAATCGGTAATTTTTATATTGTATCAAATTATTTCTCAAAGTATGTTCTATTATTTTTCTCTGTTTCAAGCAAAAGTTTTGGTTGGAGAGATCGGAAGCGGGAAATCTATTATATAATTGCGATGTTGCTTAGGTTTCACGATTTTGATCATGTCAACAACGTCAAAACGGGGTTTTGTTCAATGAAACAATCAGAACAATATTGCTTATAAAGGATGATATGCTTCTGAATCTGCAACTGAGCTATCTAATGCTCGTGGCTTCTTAGTGGACTACAACATCTAACTTTAAGGGCACTTGAAGGAATGCGCAGCCCTATTTCCAGATTCATACTACACAAGAATATATATTAAATGTTGCAAGCATATTAATACAATGATAGGTGAAAAAGGAGTTCAATTGTTATATGGAGAACAACCGTTAAAGATCCTAAAGTGGTTCTGCTAGATGAAGAAACATGTGCTCTAGATGCTGAGTCAGATTGTGTTCCAAGATGCATTGGACATGGTTATTGTTAAATGTCTAAATAGAATATGATTCACTTATTGACACCACTGGTTTTCTTAAATAACACTCTACTAAACATAAAATCCGTACAAGTTTCACCACAAGTTTAACACACAAAATAAATCATCCTTATTTTTTGCCTCTACAGTTACTTGAATATTACTTAAAATGTCATTGGACCTACTTTCAAATATACTAACTGCCATTAACAATATTGATATGCTATAACCTCTCCCCCTTCTCTTTAATTCCATTTTTCGCGGACCCTCACGTTCTTCTATTGAGCCAAAATGTAAATTGCAAAACCATTTATTTTCCGTAAAGTTAGTTACAGAAAATAAAATGTAAGCCACGCAACGAGAATTTTCATTTATGTAATTTTTATATATATAAAATAAGTTACGGCAGTTGGGGTTGTATAGTTTGGCATGTTTAGACTATTTTACTAAAAATATGATACTATAATTCTTATATAAATTATGGTTTTTATAGTACGTGTTATAATTTAGCATAAGTGTAAATATATATATATATATTATTTATAGTTTAGATTGCAATATATTTTTCACAAACTAAAACATTTAATAAATTACATATTTCAAAATAAAGCTTCAATTTGTATTCACCAATTTATGATTGGAAAGTTAAATATATTGCTTACCTAACTTTAAATCGTTGAATTAAAAGTCTATATATAGCATGGTCATCAAAATTCAAAATTTGATCTATCCAAAAATAATTTATATACATTATATACATAAATTAAAATATAAATTATATATAAAACATTTAAAATATATAAATTATTTTTAATATTTTAATTCTATTGAGCAAATATTTGTTAACAAAAAAAAGTAATCCCGTGTTTTTAAAACACGGATCAAAATCGAATCTCAATGTAAATTATATTGGTTTTTCAATACTATTGTTTATCCATACCTGAAATTAATCATTCTTTCTAACATATTTTAAATTTAAAGTCGTACTACAAAATTAATCAATAAAAAAAAATTTGAATAAAGAAGAAAAAATTACGTTTGATCATTTTGCGAAATTCTATAATTTAAAGTTTCAAATAACATTCTATCTAATCAAAACACATAACTTTCTTTCAATATTTTTAGAAATAATCAACTAAAAATATATCCGCCCTTTGAAAGGACGGATCAAAATGCATTATCATATAAAGCACGAGAATTTAATAATCATCAGTGCGTTTTGGAAACTAATGAGCCCAAAGAAAAAACAGTCGATAAGGTTTGTGAGCAAAACACACAAAATTGATACAAATGCCAACACAGTATAATTACCCACCATCTAAGCATCCACTTCCTACTCCCGAATCCGATCAACTTCATAAAACAAACAAGGAACCACAAGATTAATCCATCACGGGAGCTTTAATATCTACATACACAAAAATCCAAGAAGCAAAAACTAACCACACTTAGAAACACTACGGGATAAAATAAAAATAGGACATCAGCTCGAAGCTACTCTGAGTGTTGTTAGTTTTTGCAATGAAAATATACAATTATATAGTAACATAATACAAGTTTTTGCAGTGGTCACAAGAATTATATTTTGCAACAACATGCACGTCAAAAACACAAAAATTAACACATAAAGCTATTCTTCACAGATATTTAAGAACATATTTTAATCAACAAAACAACGTCACAAACACAACTACATGCAATACTGCACTTTGCTGTAATTAACAATTCACAATACTCACATAACACAAACTTATAAACATACAAAAATAAGTTACCATCCAAGATAAAACACCCAAAAATCTTCCACATTACACAATAGTCAAATCAAAGAACCCCTAAACACAACACATCTGAACACACAAAAAGACATACACATTAATCAACTAACAGAAGTCCACGATACATTTACAAGAAAACAATATCCCGCGCGAAGCGCGTACAAACCACTAATTCGTCTTAAATTTCGAGGAGCTCACGAGAAGTTTAGCACTGGGCGAGCATGAATTACCCTCCTGTCTTTCTTCCGGTGGAGCTCATGTATACTATACCGATGGTAGTTGTGGTTCATGTGTATCCTCGATCTGGTCTCGACAAAGCTGGGGAGATGGGATGTCAATCAAATGAAGTAGCACTTTGGACATGCCGCATTCTACTGAGTGTGGTCTCATGGTCTATCAAAGACATCTGGTCCATTTGGCAATGTAGTTTTTTCGGCTAAGCTAGGTCTCTTGATTAGCAAGAGTAGTTGGTTCTTGTGTTTGTTGTAATGGTCACTCGAGACCGAGACCTCATAGTCTTTTTTTAATCTCTCTCGTTGTTTAGATTAGTTTACTCTTTACCATGCGATATGTGCATATCCATTTATATAATTATCACAAAACAACTCTCAACAAATACATGATTGAAAAATTTCCAAACTCAGGATTAAATAAATGTACATACATATTAACAACATTTCGTATTGTCAATAAACGTGTCCAATACACAGTCATGATAAGCATTTATATTTTTTCAATATGAATAAATGAGCAATATCAATCCTTAATTGAACCGGAGTTTTTGGCCTCGGTTTAATGGTTGGCGTTAGGATGGAAAAAAAAAAGAGTGGAATATAAATAGGACTCTCAAATTCTGCTTAGGGTTTTGTTGTTTTTGTCTCTCTCGCTCCCACTCCAAGTTTCCGCCGCAGAGACAGCCATGGCTACTACCATTTCTCCTTCCGATCGTATCCTTCACGCACGTCCTATTCTTTTTTTCCTGATCCGTAGCTTATCACAGTTATAGTTCCGCTTGATTTTTTTTGGAAATTTCATTTTTTGTGTTGGGTTTTGCTAGGGTTTAGACATTCTCTCTCTTTGTTTCGCTGTTGATTTCTTGTTGCTCTAGGTTAGATCTCTCGTTCATTCTTATAATATAGATCTGATGTTTTTTTTTTTGACTGTTGAAAGCTGCAAATATTGTTATTCCTTCATTTTCTCGTAATATTAGAAGCTGCAGATTTGCTGCACAATCTCTCCCTTGATCCGGAAACCATGGCCAAAGTCCCTGACACTGGGAATAAGGTATCTGTCTCTCTCTCAAGCTACTGTCTTCTCTTTTAGAGACAAGTGGTAATCCCTTCATTTTGCAGGATGTGTATGGCGGAACCAAGAGTGGCAAGACTAATCTTTTACCCACAAATGTTAGAGCTGTGACTGGATTGAACCAAAAGAAACTTGCTTTCAATCAAAAGGGCTCCTATGGTACCTACCCTACTGGCTATTATACTCCACCCTATCAGTACCCGAGATACGGTTATGACATGAACTATGCTTCCGGAAAGACCAACACCACTCTTCAGTATCCCCACCTGGTAGGTTCAATAATTGTCCATCATATTAATAATAACTTTGTATTGAGTTTTGTTTGGTTTTATGGCAGAGTACATATCAGGGACGATCAGGAAGCTATGGTCAGTCCTTCGGATACAACATGGACAGCATGTACTCAATGTATGGGCCTTACATGAATGGCTATGGATATGATTCTTATGGTTACGGCACTTACAAGCAAACTCCAAGTTGGTACAAGACAATGGCTTACGGGTTTTCTGGGTATGGCAAAGAGAACTTTGCTGGGTTAGACGAGCTGAATAGAGGGCCAAGAGCCAAGGGCTTCAAGATTGGCCAAGAAAGTTCCCAGCCAGAAACTCTGAAAGAGCAGGAAATAGGGAAGAAGACGAGTGAAGATGTTTCTCTTCCAGATTCCAAGGACTACAACAAGGAAGATTTCTCTGAAACCTACTCTAATGCGAAACTGTTTGTAATCAAATCATACAGTGAAGATGATATTCACAAAAGCATCAAATACAATGTGTGGTCCAGCACCCCCAATGGCAACAAGAAGCTTGATGCTGCATATAATGAGGCTAAAGAGAAGTCAAATGGGTCCTGTCCTGTTTTTCTAATGTTCTCTGTAAGTGAATCTTAAATTTTATAAAGACTCCATTGACTTTTGGATTTTTTTTACTCCAATCTGTCTAAAGAAGAATTCTGAATGTTTGTTTAAATTTTTACAGGTAAACACAAGTGGGCAATTTGTTGGTTTAGCTGAGATGGTAGGACCAGTAGATTTTAATCAGACAGTGGAGTACTGGCAGCAGGACAAGTGGATTGGTTGCTTCCCTGTTAAGTGGCACATTGTCAAAGACATCCCAAATAGTTCCTTGAGGCATATAACTCTGGAGAACAACGAGAACAAGCCAGTTACAAATAGCCGAGACACACAGGAGGTCAGAGTGTGGTTCTTACTTCTCTCTGGTCATGTTGTTGAATTTAAAAAAAAAACTAAAATGGTTTGTGTGGATTAATCTGCAGGTAACCCTAGAGCAAGGCATGAAAGTCATCAAGATTTTCAAGGAACATGCAAGCAAGGCATGCATACTGGATGATTTTGCATTCTATGAGAGTCGTGAAAAGATAATCAAAGAAGGCAAAAAGAAGCAGCAGCAATATAAAATAAAGGTAAAGTGAAATTTGAAAAGAAAGCAAAAAACAGCCCTTACCTGATTGTGTCACTCTATCTCTATAAATGAAAGTCTTAACAGATAGAGAATGTTATGTTTTCAGCAAGCTTTAGCTGCCATTGACAAAAAGGCCATTCCCAAAGACGAAACCAAAGAGACAAGAAGTACAGCGCCACAAGTTGCCGGCGAGATATCACAAAACGATGTTACTGAAGTAGCTAGCGCTTGCTGAATGCAGCAGTAACTTTCAGCTTACTTACGTTTGGGCGGGGTTTTTTTGTCAGTTTTCGCTTCCAAATTTGCTCAATCTTTCTTAGTGTATGAGTTTGCGCCAGTTTTTTCTTTTTTGTTTTTTCCTAAGAGAGACAATACGAGTAAAACCCTTAGCAAGATCGGTTTAATGTTGTTGGTTTTGGTGCTAGTAGAAGATATAAGTTTCTTGTTTTTTTTTTTTCCAACTTCTTGTGTTATGTATTGCGTAGATGAATCTTTGGGTTCTACTATCTCTATCATGTTTCATTCAAGATCAATAACGTTGAGCTATCTAACATTAAAAACATACTTAACCAGGCAAACACATTCAGAGAAAATGCAATCATAAAAGTCGAGATTTATTATCATCAAAGATAGAACTTGAGGAGGTAAGAAGCAATTCAAATGAACACCTCATTTCTTATCAGCAGAAATGGTCTCAAGTTCCTTCCTTAGCTGATGCGAGAAGTCGTCACTGACATCATCATCGTCCCAGTCATCTTCCCATTGCAGACCAACTTCCTTCACTTGCTCCTCGTTCTCCACCCAATCTGCTCAAGAAACCAAACAAGAGACTATGTTTGTCAGATACGAATCAGATTCTCTCTTTTATTTCTCCAACCAAGGACCATTACAAACTACCAGACTCAGTCTCTTAATAGATCCACCAATACAAAATTTCAATCTTAGCTTGCAATTCGGAATCCGAATCTTTTTTATTATCACCAAAATCATACGATGAATCAATAAAAATAAAAAAAAAAACGAAATAGAAATCCACCTTGGTTGATTTCAAACTCCTCGAACTCATCATCGTCCTCGAACAGATCCATCTTTACTTCTTCTGTCGTCGCCTTCTGCTCTGCCGCCATACGTACAGATCGGAAAATTATTACTTAACCGACGTTGGAAGGAGGAGCCCTAACTTCTCTTATCAGCGAGACAGATTTTATTGCTCCATTGTCGAAATCGACCGACATTCGTAGGTCTGGGCTTTAAGTGGTAGGCCCACTAAGTAATGGGTCTTCAAGCTTGAACTTGATGGCAAGATATATTATCTGATCAAAAATTCCGTATAATTTTGAACTTTTTTATGAAATACCAGGTTTTCTTACTACGCGCGGAAATAATAACTTAATTTATTTTTAAAACTACCCACCGGGTTTATATACTTTATTTTTAATAAATTTTAAATCAATTATATAGTCTTACTAAATAGAATATTTTCAAATATATGAAAATGCAAATATGTTAGAAAAAAATAATTATTTACCCATTCTATTTGATAGCAGTTAGCAACTGTATTGTATCATTTTGTTCTGACGTTGCTTAGGTCAAAGAGATTTAGTATAAGTTGTTTTCATTGATCCATTCAATAGTTGATAGTTGAACTTTAAACATAGATGATAAATGTATCAGAAGTTCAAGACCGACTTCGACATAACCACAACTATAAATCATTTTAGACAAAGTTGACATTTATTACACAAACTTGTTCTCTTTTATTCTTGATAGAAGAAGCAAATCACAAATGCATGTGCTTATTAAGAAGAAATTGTTCAAGCTTGTGCAGTGAAAGCTCCAGCTTCAGTCAACATAGGAACCAACTTACCGTCTCTGTGCAGTTCGGTTACCGCTACAAAACAATGAAAATCGCAAAGATTTTGGTTTAGAGGAAACACAATTGAAAAATCTTTTAAAAATTTGAAACAGAGTTTGGATCCCTTTGGTGAGCCTGAATCAGTGTAATATACTCATCGAGTGTTATGGTCCCAAAAACATATACTTGAATTAAAAAAATCTTTAGAAGAAACATAGAACATTTTGAATGTCAGCAGAACCTATACAAAAGATCAAACAGACAACCTAAACTCGAATCTCCAGAGAAAGCAAAGAAACATTCTAGAGTTGTTCCATGAACAAAACCTATGCATGTAGGCTCAGTAGAAAAATCTAAAATTTTCTTTGTCCTCAGAGAACAATCAGAACTTGCTCTTAAAACAAACAAACAAAAAATAGAGAAATTTTCGAGTAAGTGATCAAGAACAGGAATACAAAAAAAAAAAACTAACCTCAAATTTCAAATACAGAAGCAAGAGAGCAAGCAGAACAAAACATACACTAAAGATCAAACAAAAACCAAGACCCGAGTCACGTCATAGAAGGCATAAATTAGATGAATATGTGATGAAGATTAGAGAATATTAGTCTCTTTGTCGGGCACAATGGCAAAAGCTCTTTCACTCTCACACAGTATGGCAAAACGACTTGCTGCAATTCCACAAACCGATCAGATCACACAAATAGTCTATTGTCTGCAATAAAATCTGTTTTATAAGCCTTGCAAGTGCTGCTAAGTTTGATCGTACTAATGAAGGGTACATGACTACGAAACTTATAAATTCTTGACATGTGGTTGTTTATTCTGAAAAAGATTTGCATTAATAAAAGAAACAACAACAACCACCGATCTTCTATCATAGAAGTTTATGGGACAACAGAAACAACTTTGTTAGTCTATTGGTGTCTGGCTGTGTCAATTGTCAAAATATAAGAATAATCAGTTGAGTACCTTTCTGTCAGTACCAGCTCTTGCCACGAAACTGCTTTGCCCATGAGAGTTAATAGTTATTAACAGAGTTAGCACCAAAAACTGTATTTCTTCATTATATGCAGAAAAAAGAGTCTCATTTCAATCTCAAGCCACAATTATATAGATGTCTGCTCTAGAAGAGTTTGACCAAGAATTGGAAGAAGATCATAGATGTGGCACCGTAACAATGTAACTCAGTCATATTTTATTCATTTTCTATTGGTTAGCTTTTTTGATGTAAGAAATGATCCAGAGTAGTAAAAATCGTCTTTCCACACAAAAAGCTATAAAAAGAGCGAAAACCAACCATTCATACTCATCTCAACAAAGAACTTACAGATTATGGAACTAAGAATCGTTCATAGCAGATGTAAGTTCCGAACATATAGATATTATGGAGAAGATACAGAACTTACAGTTGGTCCAGAGTCGCGGAGCTAAGAATCATTCATACTCATCTCAACAACTCTGATATCCTATGGAAGTTGTTTCCTTGCATTTTGTCACTAACATTCATGGAAGCGAAACTAATTAGTACGACTTTCATATAAACCGGAAGAGAAATTTTTTAATACCAGGTATGATTGTAAACATACCTGAGCGGGCTTGCATTGACTGTCACAAGTTCGAATTCTGAGATAGCCTTTGCAACATCTACGAAAACTCACTGTGCAGGTCGTTGTGCGGCCAGTTATCCTAACATTCATGGAGCCTGTTATGTCAGAACAAACCCCAGATCCAAAATCATAAAAGCAAGCATGTTTAAGGTTTTGATTTAAAAAGGTATGTTTCAGGTTAAGACTAACACTGTTTGATTCATGCAATTAGAGATCATGGGAGCTTAACATAATCACATGCTTAGAGATTTTTTTGTGTAATATCCTAAATGGAAAGACAAATATATCAATGTCACAGATCTCGTCCTCGTAAACATAATTTAGTAGCTAAACCTTCAGGAAAAAAAATCAAAATACAACGGAAACTCCAAGACGAACAAAACAGAAAACTCAACAAACACAGAAAACAGCAAGTTCTAAGAGATAAAACATACACAGTGATAATATAAAAAATGGTTTTAAGTGTAAGAATAAAAAATTAGAAACTTAAACAAAAACCTAAGACAACTCTTCCTGAAACAATAACAAATGCTTTCATGTCAAATCCAATCACCAAGTGCATAAATTGATATACGATCTTACCATCAAAGCAGTGGAAGCTTTGTGAGCTTCGTCTTTATTTTAAAGCGGACAAATGCAAAAAGCGTATCACCTGTCATAAAACGACAAAACAATACACATCAGAGAAGGGAAGCAGGAACTGACTCAATTACAAAGACACGAGACCATAGTTTCTCCTGACAATCGATCTCCGGGAATAAAGGCATCCACGACCTTTCATACTTTGCGAACAGAGGATAAAGATCATATGCAGTCGTACCTACCCAACATAGAACAGAGCCCTAAATCTCTCAGAACAAAGATTATGATTTAGATTTCCAGATAAAGAAGATTTCCTTCAGATGTTAAAAATACATGCTCTTCGAGGTGATAGTACCTGGTGAGGGTGGCTATGATAAGTTTGGTCTTCAGGGAGAATAACTGAAGTCTCCGAAACTCCATGGTAGGTCTAATAAATCAGAGGCCGAAGAACAATACGAACCCTAGAATTGGAGTTGCGGTTCTTGAAGACGAAGAGTTTGACTATCGATAACAAACGTCATAAGCCCATCGCAATTAAATCTCTGAAGCTAAAGAAAATCAAACGAAAACGACAAAGAGAAAAGAGCTGGACACGTGTCCAAAAATTCCATACCCTCGTTGCTGATGTGGCAGCAGGAGAAAGGAGCAAAGACAACTTTATTGTTATAGATAATATAGATTGTCAATACATAATTAGTTTACAATATTTTTTATAAAAATAAAGGTTAAATAAAATGCCATCTTTTTATATTTATGTATGATTATAAGAATATATTTTGTTAAATTTTTACCTAATTATTGTAAGGAAAATTGAACATCAGATATTTTACTGAATATTGGTTTAGGAACTCAAGATTTACAAAACAAAATGGAACAATCTAGACAAAATTGACTGACAGCTGGAAAGTAACAAAACTAACCCATCCATCACATAAGTATATAAGAGAGGTGAAGTAGCAAAAATGCCATACCCTCGTTGCTGATGTGGCAGCAGGGGAAAAGAGAAAAGACAACTTTATTGTTATAGATAATATAGATTGTCAATACATAATTAGTTTACAATATTTTTTATAAAAATAAAGGTTAAATAAAATGCCATCTTTTTATATTTATGTATGATTATAAGAATATATTTTGTTAAATTTTTACCTAATTATTGTAACATCCCCCCCCCTCTCAAACTTGGGGTGGGACTTGTTCTTACACAAAGTTTACCTATAAGATGAATAAAGGCTTTTCGAGGCAAAAAATTTAGTAAAAATGTCAGCCACTTGAAGCCAATTTGTGATTGCTCTCTTATGTAATGCCAGTTTGTATCAAAATGCTTTGATCTATTATACAAAGCTGGATTTGTACTTAAGTACACTGCAGAGAGATTGTCATAGAGAAGCATTGTATCATGATCTTGAGAAATATTCAAGTCAAGGAGAAGGTGAAATATCCAGGTTATTTCTTGAGCTGTTGACGCCAATGCCCGGTACTCCGATTCAGTTGATGAACAAGAGACTGTCTTTTGCCTTTTGTCCGACCAAGAAATCAAGTTGGAGCCATGGAATGTACATGAACCACAAAGTCAGACATTGTTGGAGCACGCATCGTTTGCCAGACCAGATTCACTGCATATTGTATGTCTGGCCTAGCTATAGCCAGGTACTGAAGCTTCCCGGCGAGACTTCTGAAGTATGTTGGCTCTGGAATCAAGACTTTCTACACGTTGAGGCAATGGAATAGGCATAGGATTGCAGTCACCCATTGAAGCTACATGTAAAATCTCTTTTATATATGCATGTTGATGAAAAAAGATACTCTCTGAGTGAGTTTCCATTTCTATGCCCAGAAAGTATTTGGGCATTCCCATATCTTTCATAGAGAAACGCTGAGATAAAGAATGCACTAGAGCTTGAAGGAGATCCATTTCACTTCCGGTTAGTGAGATATAATCGACATACCCTAGGAGCACCATAATCTTGTTGTCTATGTTGTTTTTGAATAGTGAAGGATCTGATTTACTACACACAAAGCCAAAGTCAATCAAGAAATTTGCTGAATGTATCAAACCATGCTTTTGGAGCTTGTTTGAGGCCCTACAACGCATTAGTGAGTCTGTATACATGGTGAGGTATTTCCTGATCAACAAACCCTGCAGGTTGATACATGTAAACCGGCTCCTGCAGCTCACCGTGTAGGAAAGCACTTGATACATCTAATTGTTTATCTTCCAACCTTTTTTTTAGCAATTTTCAGTATTACTCTGATGGTTGCAGTCCTTACAACTGGACCAAATGTCTCCAGATAATCAATTCCCTCTTTTTGTTCAAATCATTTTGCAACCAGACGTGATCTCAACTTTCCTATAGTCCCATCTGGATTCCACTTCACCGTGTGTACCCATCTGCTTCTGAGAATATTTATATCGTCTGTAGCAGGTACCATAGTCCATGTATTTAACATGTTAATGATCTCCATTTCATGAGAAATCACTTCATTCCATCCAGGATGTCTCATTGCTTCTTCTATAGTCTTTGGAATTGCAATAGAATACTTTGGAGCAAGCAAAGCATATCTTGAGTTTGGTTTATGTATACATGTTTAGCTCTGGTTTTCATTGGATGAATATTCTGAACTGGTTCCTCATCAGCTATTGAACCGTATCTTCTTGTTGATCTTTTTGCTGATTATGACTCCACCTTCATTGTCTGAATCCGCCTGATACTGATCTTCTACAATACGAGTTGCTTGAGGAGGTGTGGTCTCTCCATTCACAAAACCCAGTAGCTTCTGACACAATAGTAAAGACTCGAACTGCGTTTTCCAGAGCAAATAGTTACTGTTATTGAGCTTGAGAGTAACATAGCTAATGACATGAACATTTCTCGGAAAAAGGTAAAGATTCACTGGATATGCCATTAAAAGCACCTGTTAAAATAAATGGCTCTTGATACCATGTGAGAGAAACTGAACGTTGGATATTTTACTGAATATTGCTTTAACAACTTAAGATATACAAAACGAAAGCAGAGCCAATATAAAGGACTCATGGAACAATCTTGACAAAGTTGACTAACAGCTGGAAAGTAACAAATTTAACCTATCCTGCACATAATGATAAGAGACAGCTGAAAGGATTTTTGGATAAGGCGCAGCTGTGTTCCCGTACAAGCCTCCTCTGTTTTTCAACTCGACAAATTCGGTTGAGTAGATGATCGTTGGTGAAAATGAATTGTGGGCTTCACTTGGCCCTTACCATTTGTATTTGAATGGGCCTTACTAACAATTATGTTACAAAAATTTTAAAATTATTTTATGTTTTCTTTACAAATTTTAGCTATATGTTATAATAGGGGAAACCAGCCCTACCGTAGGGCAGCGAATGAATGAATAATATAAAAGTATCTTAAATTGTAATGAACATGTGAAACTATAAACTTATTATTAATTAAAATAACATAGACTTTAATTATTTGTTTTGTTATTTTTATTAGACAAAATTTTTGTCATCATTTTAAATAATTCGATGAAAATGATAATGGCTACATTTGATTTTTTAAATATTTGTTTTACTTGGCTATGAAAGTACTAAAAGATTATTTATGCATAATAGTTGTTTAGGTATAAAAAATTAGGTATAATAGTTATTTTAATTTGATTAGGTATAAAAAATTAGAAATAAGTTTTAATAGTTGTTTCATTTCATTTATGCATAATATTTAAATTATTTAGGACGATAAATATTTTGTATATTTAGTTCATCCATGATCTAAAATCCTTAGATTAAGATATTGAAATACTTTCATGCAACTATATAAAATCTTATAATGGTGCTAATGATTCTTTAATCGAATGTTTGACATACATTCAATCGATGATTGAAAAAACATTATTTTTGATTTGAGTGATGTTCGGATGGTTTGATCAATATTGAAAATGGATTCAAACAATGTTATGTTTCAGCAGATTTTGATTTTTTTTAAATATGCTATGATGAATTTAAAATATATCATTCATATAATATGAATTAATAATGTTAACTTCTTTTCTCAACGCAATAATGTTAACTAAACAAACTTTAAAGAAAATTGATCGCTGGCTCCCTTCTCTCCAACGGAAGGGTGATCTTGTTTGTTACTAAGAAAACTGGTCACTCAAGGAATATTCTTATCTTCTCTGGAAAGAGAGGAAAAACAGGTTACACTCATGCGTTGCTAAACCTCATGGTACTACCTTTTCTCACATTGACAGGCTCCCCCAGAATATCCTTCACAAAGGTTCAACAAAGGATGTGCCAGTCTCCTTTCAGTCTGGTTCACTTATAGCTAATCCAAGCTTCTCATACTGATTTTCACGTTTAGCTTCCCTTTTTTTTTTGCCAACGAAGCTCTCTGCACCTGCTTGTAACAAATATTTACTTCTGATAATATAATTTATATTTTATAAAAAAAAAGCATATTTTACCCATGTGTGATCTCGTTCTTTCCATCTCATGTTTGATGAACCCTTTCAACTATAAAGAATCAAAGCAAAGTTTAGTTACGCATTATCATACGATCTAAATAAATCATAGACATGATGAGATGTAAAGATTTTGAAACAAAACCTGGTGGTGGTGTCTAGTAACAGCAGCCCATAAGCTATTTTACTGAGACAGGGCTTATGTGAGATATGATTGCGTAAAGAGAGAAGCCTTCTTTCCATCCCAATGAACATCAAATGTTTCTTTTAAAAGGAAAGCAAGAATAAACCCCAGAGCTTACATATGCATTATCATGGTACCTGCAAAATACAAAAGCCGAAATAGATGCATTAGGAGTCTGAATAAGTAAACATGACCTAAAGGAAGTCATTAACAATTAATTTCATGTAAACAGACATAAAAACATGAATAAACTAAAGCTAGCTCATGTAAACTCATGTAAGCAGACATGAAAAAATGAACATGGAATGTCTATTAATCATGAATCTATGATAGTTAGAGTCAATCGATACATGAAACAAAGTACTGCAATGGTATGTGGTAGCTTCAGCTTCGGGAGAAAAGAGGAACCCAAAACTACATTCATATAAAAAAACATGCTTCATATCTTCTTCGTAATCACCAACAGTAAAGTTGATATCAGAATCAACACCTCTAAATTTGATAGCAGCTGGATCAAAAGCTCTACGTATACATTAAAAAAAAATAAAAAAAAAAAACTCAAAGTCAAAGTTGATTAATATACAAAACCAAATCCCAAAGAATGATGTAGAGGTACCTAGCAGGCGCATGAGCAGTGTCAAAACCACCTATAAATTGAAATCAAGAAGAGAGTTAAAGATATAATCAACAACACTTTTTGTCGTTCTATCAACAATCACTTTAAATTATTAATCTTACCTCAAAGAACTTTTTTTTTCCAACAATCTCTGCATTTAAAAATAAAATAAAAAGGAGTTCTTGATTTGATCTCACAAAGTACAAAATAAAAGTTGAGACAAATGAGTGTTACCAAATATGAGATTCCCATATACTGCGAGCTTCTTGACCTTGGTCCTCTCCGGCTCTTTCTCACCTGAGCCGGCGCCGGCCGAAGACACCGATCTCGTGTCGAAAGAGAGATCCATCCAGCTTCTGGAGCTCGAACCTCGTAGGTGACTACAGTCTCCAGCCACGGGGAAAACTCTTTAGTAACGCTGGAGATGGGAGTGGTGCTTTCGTCTCCTCCTCCTCCGACTTTTAATATATCGAAGCTGAGAGTGAAGGTGACATATTTATACCCAAAAGCTCACCGTCTTGCCGACGCAAGCAACACATTAAAGAACACAACGTGGACGTTTGAGTTAATGGGATTTAACACGATGAAACCATAACGCAGTCCGTTACAGAAATCGCGAAGAAGCTCGAAAGTTACCGTCGCCATTGAACGTAGAAGAGAAGACTCCGGAACATGTCTCTGCTTCATCAGATTAGGGTTAGCTTCATCAAATCACAGTACGAACTTAAGCCAAATCTATCTAAAAACGCGTATGGTTAAAAGCCCACATGATCTCCAAATAAATGAAACGCTACACTTTGCAGGACGAGACAGATGTAGCATCCAGGGACTCAGACTTAGTGACGTGTAATCTGACATGGCAGCCTCTCAAGTGATTAAACTCTATTTTATAATAATATATATATAGATAGATGTAGGCGTTATAATAAAAAAATAGTTTATTACTCTGCTTCTTTGTTTCAGTGCGCAAATTTCGGTTTTATAGTAAAGTTGTAACTAAATTTATAAGAGAAACAATTTACATAATTAAGTTGAAATACTAATTTGATCTAAATTATTTGGTTTAATTTTTTTTATAATTGATATGTTTCATAAATAATTTTTGGTAATATATCATTCATATATTATGTGGGTACAACGTTATAGTGACTAGATATTAGCATTAACTTTACTATTACTACTAGAATACAATCTTATTTTTATTGAACTGGCCGACCTATGTTTAGTGATAATTGGTGAAATATTTTAGTGAAGGTACCTTTTTTTTAGTGATAGCTTTTTAATTTCATGAAATCTACAAATATTTTGGATTATGTTAAAGACAATAATTTTCAATGTAAAATGATCAAAGTGTTCATAAATTAAAAATATACAACTAATTATGCAATTTAATTTGTGTTGTTATTCAATTCAAAGAGAAATGTAGAAAGATGGGTTCAAGTTATGTAGCTTTGTAATTTTATAAGAACTATGTAATTTCTTACGCTACACCTAAATTTCGTATTCATAAATTATGTATATTTTAATTTGATTGAAACAATATTATAATAATACTTATGATTTTATCAGTATTCAATTTAGTCCATTAAGACTTAGATCCATTGAGATGGATTGTGGCTTCGGTCTTTTTGGTTAACTGTAAAAGACTTTCGGTTGGTTTACCACTACCTTTAATTTTTATGAAAAATTTATCGGTGGGTTCATCAACCCATATCTTTTTTTATCTTTTAACCCTGGTCAAATCATGGATTACATCATCATATTATATAATATATATTCTATTATATGATGATTAACTGTCTGCAACATATACGAACAAGATGAACAGTTACACTAACAACGATTTTACGATGTAGCTTTCCCCATAACATTTGGATCGACAGATGATTTTGCATGTACGACATCTATGATGGACATACTCTCTCTGCAGAACACCACCACAACAAATGGCTTTGCCTACGGCACTTTAAAATTTCAAAAAATCTAATATTCTATAATCTGTAAGAAAATACATTTTTTTCTAGAAATCGAATCCTAAACTTGGTGTAAAAGCTTTTAAATCTTGACTACTATACCACGTTGCTTCCACATATCATATCTCTAATTCTGTTTCCATCATCCTCCTACAAAAAGGAGATGTTCTCTCGGATTTGTCACTGTGCTTTATAGTTTTGTTCTTTTTACCAATTTGTCTTTTTGTGTAGCATGAAGATAATTGAGCTATTTTCACTTTTTCTTATGTTGGCTTTCAACGTCACTCTTTTCAACTATTATTAAATTATCTAACTCTGTCGTGAAGGTCATATTGACGCCTTCAACTTTGTTCTGAATTCGATGTTATTTTCTTTTAAAAGTTCATCTCGTGTATCTTGTTGTTTATGCCTTTTATCGAAAGTAAATAATTTTCTAAAGCTATTGTAATTAAACAATTTGAAGATTAATAAAAGTAAGTTGTTTTCCCAAAAAATATATGATTTTGTACTTTTAAAAGAAATTTATATTTATATCGTATAAATAAAAGCTATAAGTTTATTGTTTGCTTTTTACTCGCTAAACTAATTTAGCACATGTTTTATTAAATTAGTTTGGTTTTTCTCTATTTGTCAAAACATGTCAAACAGTTAATTATTCTGATTTGCTCGAAAGATAGATATTCTGGTTCATATAAACCAGTGACGTAATATGTTCTTTTTGTTCTCAACATATCACATTTAAAAGGGGAAATGTGAAATAATTGATTGGATAATTTTTTTTGTAAATTTTATACACTTTACATTTTTGTTTTATTTATTTATTCCTATGAAACAATAATTATGGATAATGTAAATGAGAGTTGAATTGTCAGTTCTTAGTGATTCACTAATATGCTTTTAGATTGGTTTCAACAGAGAACTAATTGGATTTATGTCCTTAGGCAAGGAGATCAAGTTTTATCTCTTTTCTTGGTGATGGATGTCTGATCCAAGACGTTCGACCATGGTGTGATGAGCCAGAGTTTCGTCCCTCATCTGTTATGTCTCGCCCCCTTTGTTACTCATCTGAGTTTCGCGGGCAATGTCCTCATATTTTTCAATGACTCATAGAGTTCTATTGAAGGTATATTGATATTCTTGCTCGCTTTAAAAGCATACAAGACCTTGGAATCAACAAAGAGAAAACTGCTATGTTCCTTCATGGGGAAACATGGAAGAGAATCGGGCTATCTTTCCGAGGTTAGGATTCAATCATGGTGATATCTCTATAAATATCTTGGTGTTCCCCTTACATCAAAGAAGCTAAAAAGTAGGACTTCCAACCTCTCTTGTTGTTTGACCCAAATCCTGACGAGACAAACCGCCAAAGTAAGGCCCGCAAAAAAAGAATGGGCCTGGTCTGTTACTACCCGTGGCGGCTTCTCCCATATCGATCAGGATACGATCACGGTAACAGCTGAATGGAAGAGCGATTATAAAGGAAAGGAGAACGGAGAAAAGAGGACACACATTTTAACCCTAGACACACTACATACTCGACCTCATTCTCTCTACATTTTCTCTTTAGATTCTAGCTTTTGTTCCATTTCATTCATTGTAATCTTTATTGTACTCCAATTGCATTCTATTAATAAAAGTCTATTTTTGCCAACCGTAATAGGATTACATCGTCGCGTTCTGAGGATATTGTTGTCCACGTTATTTTATTCTCTAGTCTTTAAAAACAATCACTATCAAATATTTAGTATGGTTTTAGGATCCACACTTGTGTAAAATTCGAAAATGGTTCTGTTCTGGTAAGTTCGTTGTCACTCATTTGTGGGTAGACTTCAGGTTATTGTATGGAAGAGGTTGAATATATATGTAACAGGTTTTTATAGAAGGAGCTCCTAACTCAGCTTATGGAGTTAGCACTTGTTTATGTGTTTTTGAGCCCTCAGTTTGATGCTCTCTTGCTATTGTGACTCTATCTTCACAAACTGTTGTTGTATTTGGCTGGGATTAATTCATATGCTATCAGCATAGCCGTGCCTGAATACAAGCTGATGAAGCATGTGCTTCAGGGCGTGAGATGATAAATATTTTAGAGTATTTTTTACCATGGGTTACTTTTCATCTTTTTATTACATTCTAAGTCACTTATTACTATTGAAGTAGTTTTTTTTGACTAAGAACGAAAACTAAGTTCATTTTTCTAACTAAATGGTCCCACAGACTTTAATCACGCTGTCACTTTCTTTATCAAACAACTTTTTAGTTACAAACATAAAACAGAAAATGAATTTTGAAACGGGGAGACGCGACGGTAACGGTGCAAAAGACGCAACTGTTGTTCAACGGAGGAGGAGTTTCGCGACACGAGCGGAGCCGCTACAGTGGGGTTGAAGCTGATAATGCGACGGCGGAGGGTTTGGCGGTGAGCCACCGTGGTGATTTCGGCATAATTGGAAAAAAAAAATTGATTCATCAAAATATCACTTTTTAGTTTAACATCGATTATTTGCAAATATATCAACGAATTTCCAGCTAAAACAATATGAAGAACACAAAAGTTAGGTGATCTAGAAAGAAACCATTGTTGACGGCCGTCAAAACCCTAGAAAATTCGATAGGTAGAAGATGAATTCATTACGATTTTGCCATTGATTAAAAACACACAAAAAATAAAACAAATGGGCGTTTGGTCGCGTCGAACATGGGAAATGGGAAAGGGTGTTAATCATTAACTGCTATTACCACTGGGCCACGGTTAAATCCTTAGATTCATTCACGTGAGTTAATTAATATACAAACAATTTCATACAAATATTTTTTTTTAATCAAAACTAATTTCTGAGTATTCTCAGATTAATCATAGATTTATACTAATTCATTAGCTAAAAAATATGAAAGATATCACATTTTTAAGTAGTATGAGATGGTTTAAGAATTAAAGATTTGTTTTTCAAAATTTTGACATATTAAAAAAAATATTTGAGATTTTTTTTGGCACCGGTTCGAATAAAAATCACAAATTTTACCATTTAAAAATTCTAATAGATTCTTTCTCTCTAAAAAATAATCAGAGAGTAATGATAATTAGGATAAACATGTGTACAAGTTTACATGTGTACAAAAATTATATGTGTACATGTGTTCAAAGATTATATGTGCACATGTGTACATTTTCACATGTGTACAATATATATTATTAAAACAATATATCACGGTTGTATGTTAACCTAAAGAATTTTAGTTTCTCTTTTTTCTAAAACCAAAAAGAATCGAAACAAAAAAGAGTCAAAATACTCTTCACATTGTCTTTTTGATATCAAGCCAATGTAAAAGCTTGAAAATGTAGAGATCCATGGTGGGTTGCGGAGCTTTCGAGCCTTTAATCCACTGAAATAGCACCACCGCCGACTGCCTTCACGTTTCTATCTTTCCTATTATCCACGAAATAACCGCGACCAAGCTTCCTCCTCTGCATCATCTTTGCCATGACCTCCTCCTCTTCGTCGCAACATGCTCATATCAATGCAATCTTACTCTCCTTGGCCATCATGCAATAATTAACATGTACACCTGGTAAATTTATTACATACATGTGCAAGTTTTATTGTCCATATGTACACATGATAAATTTGTTACATACATACCCGTCCAAATATCATCACTATGTATATATATATATATATATTTCATTGTCCACGTGTCCACCTGTTTCTCATAAAATTTTAATATCCACATGTACAACGATTCATATGTATATTTTGTATTATTGTCCATATGTACACTAGATAACAAATATTCATTTGTACACTAGTTTACAAAGGTCTACTTTGATATTTTCACCTAAAGAAATATCCCACTAAACATTTATAAAATTTATAGTTACCGACATTTCATTGTGACTTACTCATATTTTTCTAAGATATAACTTTTAAAGATATACCTTCCGACTGACTTTTTCTTTATGAACTCCCGACAAAAAACGAAGTAATTGTTTTCAGTATTTGTACAGCTAATAGCATCAAAACGTGTACACCTAAATTTTACTCTCCACATGTACAATGATTCATTTGTACACCGAATAAATTTAACATACATTTCTCAAGTTTGAATATCAATTAAAGCCATGTACCATAAACATGAATAATTCAATTGTGTGATTAACGTGAAACAGTCTTGCGTCATGTAATAGCGATTAAGCAGTAGTTGTATGAAAATTGTTGGGATTTTATTTTACAGTTTTTTTCACCAAACAAGTGCAGCTATATATCTTTAACAGCACATGAAAACAAACAAATCTAGGTAGTGCAGTGGTTAAACTACCACTTGGTCTCGCGTTCGAAGCACATTCAGTGTCTTTTTTTTTTGTTTTTTTTTGTTTTTTCTTTTTTTCTTTGATGAAGGGTATAAGGATAATTTTGACTTCATCTTCTTCATTTAGGGTTTTTATTTCTTCAATTGAAAACAGAGCCGCCACATACATTTACCATCATTTCGAACAGTTCTTCCATGTTTTTTAACTTAAAACCTACAAATCTCGTAAGATTAATCCTTACCAAGTGAAAACGAGCAAAAAACAATTTTTGTTTTCAAATTTTTTCCCCAAAATTTCAGAATTTTCATCCAATTATAACCAAATCGCTACGATTCATAGAACTCCAAACAAAAAAAAGTCTTTTTTCTTCCTTCACCAACACCATCCATATTCAAAGGCTCTAAGAATTCGAACTCTGTGTTTCCACTACCACCGTAGAACCCACCACCATCTCTTACTAAAGACTCATCATTAATTTACTCTCTAGAGAGAGAGAGAGAGAGAGAGAGAGATTTCATTTTAGTAACTAGATTTGTTAGGAAACAACAATAAGTTAAGAAAAAGTGTGTCAACAGTGAAAAGTGTCTTAAACTGTAATAAAAAAGATGAAAAGTGATTTATAGCGTAAATGTTTCAATATTTTATAAGGCCAATAATTCAAAATAATTAAATAGTTCTATTGGTAATGTCACTAGTCAGAGCATTCTTTGAGCTGGGTTCGACACTATCAGATAAGTTTTTTAAAAATATCTTCAACGATTCGCATCACCAGTGTTAGTGATTTTTCACAAACAGTCATTTGTTCACTTTAACATCCTCGACACCACTAACCTTCTTCGATACATATCCGGGAATCGTGATTCCTGATCCCAGAACGTAATCTCTTAAAGTAATCAATTTCGGGCAAAAACTCAATCTCTCACTCCAACGTTTCGATGATTATGTCTTCTCTCAACTGCAATTACAAGTCTTTCCTTCAATAATTCTTTGCAATTTTAATATATATATATATATATATATATTTTGTAAATATATTTTCAAATTGTATCTTAGTCTGGTGGTTCAATTAAGATGGTTATATATTATGGATCGTGGATTCGACAACACCTGTGTGCCGAAGTTAATTTTATATCTCTTAATGAAAGAGAATTAACGAACATTCCCCCATATATTTTCCCTTTATATTTTTTTCTTGCTTTTATAGCCGTTTTCATCTGATTTTATAAGGAGTTGCTCTGTTCAAAAACGCGGCCGAGTAACCGATTTTGTGGCCGGTTAAATGCTCTACGTATGGTGAGCGTGGCGATTAAGGTCGATTCGGTTGTGTTGAACAGTAACACGAGTAATTCCGGCTTACAACGTAGAATTAGAGAACGCGGGCGTCCAATTGACAAAACCTCGTTTTGTCCAAATCATGAAACACTTGAAAATACTCAGATTTTGTTAATATTGTATTGGAAACACGAAAATAGTATGAGTTTAACCATGTAAGTGCTAAATCTAAGGGATTATGTGATGAAATCATCTAAAACTTGAGTAAAAACAATGGCGGCCGCATACAGGAAAATAGGTCTGGGAAGAAGACTAGTACAAAATTACAACTTCACCCCTATTAAAATAAATGAGTGAAAAATGAATACCAAATGCAAGTTACAAGAATCGAACTCGCACTAATTCCAGTTTACAAGTGTAGCGTTACCACATCACCTGTGAAGAATCATTGTCAATCCTTTAAACTATAAATATATAACAAACCTTTCTAATTTTTTTAAACCACCATAAAGTGTATCGACCTTCCCTTGCTTAGTTTACAATGAGGCAATAACCACTTTAGTAACACAAATTCATTAAACATGTATAAAACCATAAATATACAGCAACTAAAATTTAAAACGTTAATTTCTATTTATACTATGTGGTATTATACGTACAAAAATACACAAAATTCCTTCCCGCGTACTCCCCGATTTTTTCCGCTTTTTCAATAAATCGCTAGGTCCGGGTGCGCCGCACGCGTAGCGCCTAGCGAGTTTCCGAACAACGAGGAGTTGTTATATCTCAAGCTGAGTCGCTTTCTTGACCTGAGCACGGTCGTTTTCACGTTCTGGTATTACACTGATACCTGAAACGTAGATAGAAGAAGAGATTAGACGATCATATTGTACTAAGAGGATTGACTATATTGTAATCCCTATCCGAGGAGTTTTCCGATAAAGAGCTTAGTGCTTAGGGAGCAAAAGACTCCCCCCAGACGTAGAGACGAGGTTCTCGAACTGGGAAAACAAATTCTTGTGTCTTGAGTACTTTCTTTAGTTCGATTCAATCGTGTACGAATTAGAACTCAAACGTAACAATTTGTGTACATTTGTTAACATACGATAGTTATGGTACGGAAATAGCTCATTAACCCAAGATTTTTAGCATGGACACACACTCTTTGTAAATGATGAAGATGAATCTGATGACGAATCTAATGATGAAGCTGATATACTTCTGTCTTTTTCTCAATCGTGGGCTTTTTGATGACAGAAGTTTATAGACTCATATGTTTGGTTCACCAGTTGACATGCAAAACATTGTGACTCTACTTGTAAGTGTACCCATTTCGACTATCTCCATGTGTTTATATTGTACACGGAAATAACTTTAGACAAGGCAGACACGACCACATGTCCGAACCACACGGATATGAGACAACGGCAAGTGGTGATGACAAACTTAATGACACCTTTCTACTTGTATATTTATCTAAAATAGACAACGTAGCCATGAACGAACATTAATGACGTTTAAGGGATTTCATGCATCCACATTTCTCACGTGACTCTTATTCAATCTCCTATATCATAGATAGAAATCAATTCGCTGAAAAGTACGACAATTTTATTGTTTAGATTGAACTTAGAGAGGCTTCTGGCAAGCGATGATGCCAAATTTAATGACACCTTTCTTGTACCCTTCAATCATCAATGGCATTGTCAATGCTCCTTTTATACTCTTCATACCTGTATGTTTCTAATCTTATAAACATTTGGAATCATGAATGTAAACAACATTGCGGAAACATACCACTACGAAGCAGAGACACAAGGCCCTTCCACGTTAATGCGGTTCGTATAACCGCCGGCCAGAAAGGAGCTACGTTCTCTGACCAATCTGCACACTTAATATCCTACAAACACACATATATTTGAGACACTACTTACTGATTTTAGCATCGGAGCGTGAGAAATATAATAACCTGGAGCGAGAGGGATTGAAGCAACTCGACATAATCAGAGGTGGAGCACCAGGCCGGGAGATAAAATGTTTTGCAGATTCTGTCCAAGAGGTTCTGCTCCCATGGCTGCAAAGCTTCTTCCCCTTGGGATAGATTTCTGTGGCACCATGTCACTATTATTATCCTTCCTCCTGGAGCCGTCACACGTACCAATTCCTTCACGAACTACACTCATTTCGCACACACAGTAAATATGCTTCCACAAGGAAGACTGAATGAGTTTCAAAAATACCACACTAAGATTCTGTTTTCGAACAGATACTACAATTTTCTTTTTGTAAACTCTGCCTAAAATTTTTAGACAAAAAGAAACCATGACATAACTAAATAGAAAACGTGTTGTTAGATAAATTTGACAAAATTTTACTCTCACATCCTTCTTTTGTTTATTTTAAAATTAATGGACATCATTGACATCAAAAGATGGATATTGTCTAGTAAATCTAGTATAAAAATTATGGTGAGCTAGGTAGTATACCTTGGCCTTGTCAGGCATATGCTCACCGCTTTCCATTGACCAAACAAGATCGAAAATACCATCTTCAAATGGTTGGTCCAATGCATCTGCAACTTGGAAGGAAACCTGGTCCAATGGCGTCTCAGTTAGATCAGATTCCGCAGAAAGAATGGTCGAATGTACGAGAAGACACCTTATGAGAGAGTGATTGAGCGGCGGCGAGATCATTGGCTCTCTTGGCTTGAACGGGACTGAGTGTGATGCCAATGCATTCGGCACCAAATTTAGAGGCAATATACCTTGAGCTTCCTCCGATCCCACACCCAACATCCACCACTCTCTTTATCTTTTTCTCCTCTTCTTTAAAAAAGTCATGTGTTTATAATATAAATTAATATTAACAACCACAATCCCAAGCAGAAAGATATTTTCACCGAATGCGCATTATTATTTCAGTTTAAATTGTTTTCTTAATCTTGAAATGAGGAAGAACTTATTCATCATCCATAATAGTTTCAAAAAGAGACTTACAAAATCTTATTATTAATAAATATAAAACTATGAATAATTATAACAAAATTATTACTGAGTTTTTCTCAAAAATATATAATTCAAGTTACAACTATGTATGATATATTTTCTCAAAAAACTATGTCTATGTTATGATAAATAATGTGAAAAATCACCTCGTGTCTTGTATACAAAAAGTTAGGGTAACTAAAAGTAAAAAAAAATATCTAGGAATAATAGTTACAAATTGTTTATACAAATGATTAGTTAGGGAATGGGTCTGCTTTTGGATGGGACGTGGCTTACTGTAAGCCTTTCTTCCCAAGGGATAATCAGAAAGGCTTCATCTGACTTCAAACATCCCTACTCATTTCTGTTACCAACAAATCAAAAGTAAAACTAAACCTTTGTTATAGATTTTAAAGAGTATTTTGTTTGTAAGAATTGTTTATAATAAAAGTTCAAAAAAATGTTTATAATAAATCTAGAAAGTGTTCATGTGTACGTTTATCACTCATAACAAACAACGTATCAAACTCAAGTGTAGAGAATGAGAAGCGAACCAGTAACGCCGGCGAAACGTAGAGACTCTTCAATCATCCGGATCTGAGCTTCCCGGTGACCGGAATCTGAAAGTTGAACAGAGGAATCGGGATCGTAGAAGCCGTGATGCATATGATCTCCCCAAATCTCCTCCCATAATCCCGACGTCTCGTTGTAGAATTCCGCTATTCCTTCTCGCAGCGCCTCAGCGGAGGAGGTAGCAGCAGCCGTCACAGCTACGCTTCCACGTGTTGCCGTCGTTGTCATTAAGGCTGAGGATAGCCGTTGGGACTGAAGGAGAAGCGACGGTGAACGGAGAGAAGATACTTTGTGCCTGGGGAGGCTTATGAGAGAGGAGGGTGGTGCGAGAGTCGCTTTCATTTATAATGAGAGGTTGGTTGGAGAAACAAGAAATGTGGCTGTGTATATGTTTTTTTTATTATTATAAGAGCATACCATGGCTGAAAACATGCGAGAGATTCTAAAAGAAAAAAAAAATTAATATTATACTAATGTATTTACTTTTTACTTTGCTTTTAAAAAACAGAACCAATAAAGAGGTGACATATCTGTGTGTCAGTATTGTAATTGTTTCTTAAAAGTGCTTAATTGAGAATTTTCCTATTTTCTCTTTTTAACTTTCTATTATTTTAATTGTTTTAATTTTAGGAACTTGTGTTAAGAACCTCCCGATATTTTAAGCATGAATGTTTTATCTAGAGCCAAAAAAATCAAACCAAACTTATCTTCGATATCCCTTACATATTAAAAAAAAAGAATTGTAATAAATGTGTTCACACATTAATTGATACACATTAATTGATACGTGAATGTTTCACAATAATTTGACAATTAGAATGTTGATAGGACAGTCTCACAATCATTTAAAAATTATTATATTCACACACTAATTTTTTTAACTCCAGCGCATATAATTTAATGTGTTTACACATTATTTTTTAAATTAATTTAGTTTTAATTTATGCAATTTGAACATTTGTATTGGTGAACCGAAGTTCTCTCCGTGAAACTACTGAATAATTATTATTGAAAGAAAAAATTTACAAAATTATTAAGATTCGCATCAACTAAAATGTTGGAATGAGAATGTTTTTAAAAACCGAAAGTTTCGTACTTTGCCCAACTTGGTCATCGTTGTAATTTTTGTACACAAAGGCAGCAAATAATCGGGATTGGTTATGAATTAAGGAAACTGAGGTGAAAAACAGTACACACAAAGTCAGATATTTAGTTTAGCCAAGTATTGTTTTTCTTTACAAAGTTTTCATATCAAACCAAGAATTGGAAACAAAATAAAATTGCTAGAAAAAATCAGAAATTAGAAAAGCTATAAAAGGAAATTTTTTTTGCGAAATCGAATACAAAACCAAATTCGGAAGTGCCGAGTGAAGAGATCACATTATTTTCGATGCAACCTAACCGCCTTTTACTCGATTGTATCATGTTTTTATTATATTTTCCAAGAAATTTTTATAAGAGAGTACATGTTATTGGATATAGACTACATCAATTTTGCAACATGCCCAACAATATTGACACGCCCAACCATTTTATTGGTATTCTTAAAGTATGGTCTAATAATTGTGTATGTAAAATAGACCCAAACTATTTTTTACATTTCTTTTCTTTATATTAGTAGAAGAAACTAAGTCTCGGTAAAATCGAAGAACCGGACCGAACTTGATTTGAAAGTAATAGTAAACACAAATTAAAATTGATTAAATACTCAGATGGATATAAAACTTTAATATCCGGATCACTAGACCATAATCCGATCCAAATTGAAATATTTTAGATACCAAAAATATCTAAATCACAATTATATATTTAAATATATTAATTTTTTATATTTTATATCTATTATGTATTAAAAAATATGAAATATCTAAAAATTATCAAAGTAGTCACAAGTAAATATCTAAAATAACAAAATGTTAAGAAAATACAAAAATATCTATTTTTCTCTATCTAAATATTTAAATTAAACTAATTTTAATGTAAATTTAAGTATTTAGTCTTACTTATTCAAATTTTATGTTTTATATTATATTATTTTTGGATTTTGAGGACTTAAGTATATTTGGATTTCTGTTAAAAAAATACATAATTAAAATGTGTACTTTAACTCAAACCCAAACTGAGCCCGCAATGATTCGAATCAAATACAAACCAAATTTAAATATTGTTTTTGTAAATACCCAAATCAGATTTAAATTTCTCACTCTAAAAATGCAAAATCTAAATAGATCAATTAAATCTTAACGGATATCTGAATGTCAATCCCTAGAAAAACTATACAACAAATTCCTTAATACAACGTAAAATAAATAATCTAATCAACTATTTCACTTTGCACACGGTGCAGATGACTGCCTAGTCTAAAAATTATAAATAAAGCAAACCGAAATCTGAATGTATATATGAATATATTGAAATATGTATTATACTCTTGAAATTTTATTTATATTTAGTTTTAAAATAATTAAATATCTAAAATGTTAATGATAAACCAAATATTTATATCAACATGAATTTAAGTTTTTGTATAAATTATTCTAAATAAATTTTTATAAGAAATTCGACAAAAAAAATTATAAGCCATTTAATACTTAACCTTTTTGACAAAAAATTACTTAACCTTTCTGTTATTTAATTTCATAATTTTTGTTAACTGTTTGGTCAATTTAGTACATCAATTTATGAATGTTATCAATTAACTACAGCTCATACCGAAAACAAAGGTAATTTTCAATAATATATTAATATTTTAATAAAATAATAATAATTTTTTGATGAGATATAAAATTTTAGAAAATCATAAAAATCTAGAAAAATTTAAACAAACTAATGTTTTATGCCTCTCCCCAGCATAAGTATTTTTAATTTTTTATGGTTCTCGACGATGGCCTGCAAAATGGATGTAAAAAAAAAAGGTAAACCATTCTCCGGAGAGAGAATGTGAAAACCCCGATGACCACGCACTGTGGAAATCTGGTGTGGTGCGGATTCGAATTCAGGTCCTTTGCGGATCCACGGAACGCCTTGACCACCCGACCACAGACGCGTGGTTCAAAACTAATCATCATTTTTCCAACCTTATTTAAGAATTTTTCTTCAACAACGACATGCCGACATTCTGCTTCTCCTCTATATTTTCTTCAACAAAGACAAAGTCTTCTAAACTGACTTGTGAATGAGTTTCTTTTTGCTGTTCTTCATGTTGATCAGAGTATGATATTTCACACGATGGTCTCTCTTCAACACAAGACTCTTCTTCATCTTCCTCTCCACTAGATTCAGAACCAACGTTTACTAGATGTGATACTTATCCTTCAAAATTACCATAAACTTCTCATGCTTCACTTATCTGGCCGTTTTCTTCTTCATACCATCCTTGATGGTTGGTAGCTTTATTTGGGTGATCTTGTGGTTCTTCCTTAGGACCTTCTTAATTTTTTTTTTACATCTTTTATGTCTTTTTCGATTTGTAGTGTTTGGGTGATTTTTAGATGTAAATTGTTTTTATTAGTTTCAGACTAGACCTTATGAAAAACTGCCTAAATACCCCTTTTGAGGATCAAAACAAACATATTTTGTTTATATAGAATTGTGCACAAGAGATAAAACTGCTTACACAAAGTTCGTCTAATAATCAGATACGAGCAATAGAACAATAAATAACGTCTAACTTAGGTTCACTAGACTAAATCTACCCAAGACTAAGTTCCTTAAGGCTAAATCCAGATGCAAAGCATGTGGAGTCTAGGAAATCATGAATGAATGTGTCCCTTCTCTTCTGTCTTGACCTTTGTTTATATAGTGCTCTCTAGGTCGGCTGACTTCCCATTTTCCCATAGATTCAAACTTATCCTCTTTCATTTTTCCTAGTTACTTCCTTATCTCTAAGATTTGTATTTGTCTTCTTCAGAAATTTTCCTTTTCTCATTATTATTTCATATTCTTCTCCAACTAAATAGTTTGTCACTTTTTTTTGGTAAACATGTTAAGATTGCATTACCAATTTTCAAGTTTGTGACAGAAATTACATAGAGATACTAGTAGCAGAAAACAAACACCAAAAAGAAACTACTACCACAACAACAAAATAAAATAAGAAAAACATGATTAAGAACTGATACCGGAAGCAAAGGAGAGAACACTAGAGATGAACTTAACAAGTTGCAGAGAGCGCACCATGCGCAAGATCAAGGACTCCATAGTAATGCACCAGTTATAATATGAGTCACGAGCCGGTATATATGGCCTTCCCAGGCACTCGCCTCCAAAATATAGCCTTACCACAAAGCCCCACCACCTGCAGAAAGCACAGACACCATCCAGAACTCGAAACTAGCAATAGACGACAATGGGGCTGCATCGAGACAGCGAAACCGACGAACCAGAGCCTGTCGAACCACCAGCCACCAATCACCGCAAACAGCCACCTCTACTCCTCCTTCCTGAAGTTCAGAAGCACCAGGATACTCCAACAACCCAAAGTCTCCCACCGGAACCACCAACACCCCAACAACGAGCCCAATAACCACTCTTATTTGGAGAGACGAGTTGATGATAGACCCGCTACATCCACCAGACCCTGCACTATAAAAGGAAGCTAGCACCACAGGGCCAGGACCGAAGAACCATACCCTTACTGCAGAGATGCTGGCTACACACGCTATCACCGGGAATGAAGTCATAGGTAGACTACAACAACCAGAGACCAACATTGACCCGCACGAGCGACTGACTCTGAGAACCAGAGACTGACCAATTACCGAACAGGGAAGCTCAATCTAACCACTTCACCAGACTGCCACCTCTGGCTTAGATGAGAAGAAGAACTCAGCCCTCCTCATAAGCATGACAACGATACCTTCTAGTCACAAGGAGCCCCACACCAACCTACAAGGAGAAACCACAAGCAGAGAGTCACCACCACCGCCAGGGAGCTCGCCATAGACCCAAAGTCGACTTTTGATTCAACAAATTCTCATTGGTGGTGAGAAACAGAAAAGAATCTGAAGCAAAGATCTCAAAGACAAGAGCCCTCCAACCGAGAACGAGGGAACCAATCATCAACACAAGCTATCTGACGCAGGATGAAGCGACGGTGACCAGAGCACCACCACCGGAGCGCAATCGTCCTCCATTGAAATCAGATCTTGCCGGATCTGAGCCATGCCTCAAAGTTAACCCTCGGAGAAACTACCAAGCCCCACTCTCACAGACACACCTCACCACCGCTCCAAAACCCTAAACCACCGAGCAGCGACGCCGGAGGAGAGAAGGAGACCACAACAGAAAGTATGTCGGCGAGTCAAAGAGAGAGGAAAGGAGTTATGATAGAGAAGTGAAAGGAGAAGAGGAAGAGAGAGACAGCCGGTGACGACAGCGATGGACTCGCCGGAGGCTGTCACCGGCTGAACGGCGTCAATTAAGTTTGTCACTTGTTTGGGCTTATTTACGATTTAGATCACCGTGGGCCGTTTTGTGTTTTAGGCAGGTTCAAACCATTTGAACCTGCCTATTTGTGTTTGAGTTGCTATTTCGTGCCATTAGTTTACAAAAAGATGAAATAATTTTTTACAACAATCTATTCAATGTTAACGATTAAAAGTTTCGAGTCAACCTTTTTCCATTTTGACAGAAATGATAGATTTCCAAATACTATCTGCAAAATATTTCAAGTTACGACGACGAAATGACACATCAGCTATCACAGAGGAGATAAGGGCGATGAGCTAAGGGGGGGGGGAGCATGAGGGTGAGGAGGTAGGAGCAAGGAATAAATCATATGGGGGAGGAGATATTAACAAGGGGAAAGGAAGAGAGAGAGGGTGAGGAAGGAGAGAGAAAGGGGCGAGGAAGATCTCCTTGTTGGCTTTTCCCGTCCTCTTTCGTTTTATCTTAATAATTTCGTGTAGTTCTGTTCATTTCCCTGAAAATTATTTCGTATAACGACTTTAAGATTTGTTTAAGCTTACAAAAGTTGTATTCGAACAAGATTGTTTCGCTTTGTTTCATGAAAGTTATTTTGTAAAGCTGTTCAGTCTCGTTTTACGAAAGATGTTCCGTAAAACTTTGTCAAAGTTAGTTTTGCAGAAGTTTATTTCATAAAAACGATTTAGTTTTGTTTACAAAAGATGTTTTATATAACTTTATCGAAGTTACTTTTGCGGAAGTTTAGTGTGTAAAAAACTGTTTAGTTTCGTTTATGAAAGATATTCCAAAAAACTTAGTCGAAGTTATTTTATTCGAAAGTTTATTTGGTAATATTGTTTAGTTTTATTTTACGAAAGATATTCCGTTAAACGCGATCGATAAATAACCGTGTTCTTATTGAGCCCTTGTGAGTGAATGTTTTCCAAAGAACACTTATTTGCACGTAACTTGTTTCTTTTTTACATTTTCTAGGAAGGGCTATAAGAAGCATATTCCGATGTATCATCATTTAAATCTGTGCGGCATATGCATAACTATTTTCTTAACATTTTTGGCTCGATTACGTGAACAACATGTGTTTTGCTCTGTTTAAGTGATTTTAGCCGCTGATATCATTTTGACCGATGGAATCAAGGTTGCTGGTTGTGTAACACTCTCAAACTGATCAGAAGATGGTCAAAGTGTATGGTAACGGAGCTAAGCTTGTTGGTTGTGCAACACTCTGAAACTTTGCCGGTGAATGGAGTAGATTCGATGGATAAAAAAACATTTCTAATTTTTGTATTTAATGCAACATCTAGTTACAACATTTCTCCAAATACAACATTTAGGTGCTAATTTATTTTTTATTTTTTAAATTATAAGAACATTTGAATACCAGTGGTTAAAAAAGACTAAAAATGCATGTCTTATGTTATTAATAATGAGCAAATTATAATATTTGGATAAATATATATTTATAATTGTATTCGTAACAAAATAAAATACGCTTTTGTAATTTTGACGGATAATCAAATTTTGTCATTTTGACGGAAAAAATCTGATTTTGTCATTTTGGCAAGATAACGCAATTTACGGTTTTGGCAAAAAAACTCAATTTTGCAGTTTTGACGAAAAATTCAATTTTGAAGACCCTATACTTGACATGGACCCTTACCGATGTATAACTTGGTACTCTTGACAATTCGAAACAATAAACTATTCAGATGAATTGACAGGGATTCACTGGAACTTATAAGACATGCGAAAGAGAATGTCAAGCTTGGTTTTCAGAGAATACATCAGATCCTTCAGTGACACAATCACCTAATATTATTGGTTCATAAGCCACATGCTTACAAAACATATGTTTGGGGAGTGACACTTAAACCTCTACCTCGTAATTCAATGGGAATGATGGGTTTGGAAAGACGCGACTGGAAATATCCAATTAATGGGAACAAAGAATGAAAGGAGACAAGAGTCTTCTTTACAATTCGGAGATATAAGCACTTATTTGGACAACAGTAAATATGTTACGACATTCTGCATGTCATAACTTTGGAACGGAATGAAATTTTTTGATAACTATGATTACATAACTACATGTATGGCCAAACTTCTCGATAGAGCTCAAGAGATATTGACAGTATATAAAATAGTTTCACTCATTCAAGCTTTCCTATATTTTTTTAGATCAAAATTTAATGGATGATTTTTTAGCTGCTAGGATTACAAAATCTTTCTATTGGTTTTTATGCTAATTGTTATATTCTGGTCAGGAAGCTATATCATTGTTTGATATAAAAAAAAGATCCTTAGACCATCATTAACACACGTATTTAAGGGGTCTCTAAGGCTAATTATGCATTTAAAATAAATCAAAAACACTAAATATCTGAAAATCCGTTTTTAATTTGGGGACGATGGAGACCGTCTTTTGGGGACACGTGTAGGCGAGATGAGAGGAGAGAAGAGGAGCGTGTGTTCGGTTTGTTTGGTTTCTCTCGAAAACTCTCCATCTTCGTCTCCGAGAAGGGCGATTGTCTCTCTCTCCGTGGTTCCTCGACGAAAGGCGATACTCCCTCTCCGTGGCTCCGCGAGGAAACGGCGATACTCCCTCTACGTGGTTCCTCTTTCTCCGTGGCTCGTAGACGAAACGACGATTCTCTCTCTCTTCGTGGCTCCTCGAGGAAACGAAAAAGGTCCTCTCTCTCTCTCGGTTGCTGTCGTCGAGGAAGGAAATCTCTGATTATCTCCCTCACCGTGGGTATCCTCGACGGCGAAGAACCGCTCTCTCTCTCCCTCTGTGGATCAACTGGAATCGGATGGTGAATCGTTTGTTATGTTCTTCAGTCATGCATGTCTTAGATTAGACTTATTCTTGTTCTAATTGTAAGATTTTTTTTATGTTTGTAGGTTCAACTCTTTCTCGTGGTGGCTCTCATCGAAGGCGATATATGGCTCTCTGTCGGTGGCTCTCCTCAACGGCGATGGTGCTCTCTGTCGATGGCTCTCCGCGATTCGGTCAGGTAAAGCTTCGGTTTCATGTTCTTCAATAATGGATGTCTTGGATTGTGCTTTGATTAGTTGTGATTTGTTGGTTGAAAGTTTTATAATTTTGATAATGTTTCTATCCGTTGATTATGTTGGCTTTAGGTGAAAAATATTTTTATTGAATCTCGTTATGTTTGTTGCAAGTTTATCAATTTTGATTTCGGTTCTTTCTGTTGATTAATTTTTTTTTTGTTCATGTATTTGTGTGGTGAGATGAAGGGATAAACAAGCGTTTGATATGTTCGAGGGAAAGAGAGCTCAGGGAGGTTCATCAATAAAAGGTTAGTGTTACCCTTCCATCTGAATTAGTACTGATGTGGTTTAGGTTCTATGATGAATTGAAAGGAGGGTATTAAAAGATGTAGTTAAGATTATGGTTGTGTAATAAATAGAGCTGATGGTAACATAGAAATCCGAACGTTAAATATTTTGAATAAGTTAGATAAATGTCAAGTCTTTCTGATTATAGTGTTATGAAGATGAAAAAGCATTGTTTGTTGTTTGTTGTTAGATATATGTCTACTCTTTAACGCATTCAAGTCTGGTTCTAGTTGTTGAATGCTACTTCTCGTTGTAGTTATTTATAAGCAGTGTGTTTCTCTTCAATCTCCATCATCTTAATGTGTTTGCTCGTTCTTGCTCCTCTTTCTCCTCTTCCCTTGTCTTCGGAAATGGATTTCAATCCATTTGAAGACAATGCCAAATTTGTTGATCTACTTAATAGTCAACAAAATATTGTCTTTGGCAGTCAAGGAAGTGTTTCAGTCTCTGCATCACAAGATCCTTTCGTAGGCAGTCAACAAGAACCAATCAATTGTGACAAGCTTCTGGCAGAGCGTAGGGAACGAAAGACGTGATCGCCATCAGAAGATATAGTCCTTATCAGCTCGTGGTTGAACACGAGCAAGGATCCCGTTGTTGGGAATGAGCAAAAGTCAGTGGCTTTCTGGAAGAGAATTGCCACATACTACTCGGCGTCTCCTAAGCTCTCTGGTTGTGAAAAACGGGAAGCATCTCAGTGCAAGCAACGTTGCCACAAGCTTAATGATTTGGTTTGTAAGTTTTGTGGGGCGTTGATGTGTCGAGTTTTAACCCGATTATCTAACTGCAAGTGCACAAT
>NC_027749.1:27582839-27591208 GCF_000695525.1 Brassica oleracea var. oleracea | reverse complement strand
TGCTCCAAAACGAGTTTAAAACCGTTAAAAACACGGAATATCAGGCGTTTGAAGCAGCAACCAGAGAGAGAAGCAGTGGTATGAACGATAATGATGTCCTCAAATTGGCCCACAGAATCTTCTTCAACAACCATCAAAAGAAGTTCACTTTAGAGCATGCGTGGAAGGAGCTTCGCGCCGATCAGAAGTGGTGTGAACTCTCTACAGCAAAAACAGTAAGAAGCTCCAAAAGGAGGAAGTTCGAGGATGGTTCACATACTGGAAGCTCTCAAGTTAAGGAAAACAATGCTGGTGTTGACGATGACGTAACATGTCGTCCTGCGGGTGTGAAGGCTGCAAAAGCCCGTGGGAAGAAGCCGTTGGTTGAGGCTAAAGAGCTCGATGACTTCAAGACTATTTGGGAGATGAAGAAGGAGGATTTGGCAAGGAAGGAAAAGCTCACCAAGATGAAGCTACTTGAGAGTATTTTTGCAAAACAAGGTCCACTACCTGATTATGAAGAAGATCTCAAGATAAAGTTAATTAAAGAGTTGATGTAACTCATGTTCTTGTTGGTTGCTCTGTTAAAGTTTCATGTTATGTCGTCTTAGTTTAAGTATGTCATGTTCTCTGTTGCTGATTCTTGTTGATGTTATGTCATCTTAGTTTAAGGTTCATCTTATGTAACTCATGTTCATGTTCTTGTTGGTTCCAATTAATGATATTTGTTTCTGTTAATCAACTCTTTTTATGATCTATGTTGCTGATTCTTGGTCGTGTTCTTGTTAATGCTCTCTGTTGCTGGTTCTTGTTTATATTGAATTGATTTATGTGTCTTGTTCTTGATACCTACAGGAGCATTGTGGACTTGTCGTGTTCTGTCAAGACGTGGGAGTAGAAGATACTCAGACGAGAGAGGATCTGTGTCAAGTGTCGCTATGTTCACAGACTAGTTGTGTCTTGTACTCTTGTGTCAAGTCTTGTGTCTTGTACTCTTGTGTCAAGTCTTGTGTCTCGTACTCTTGTGTCTATCACGGACTTGTGTCTTGTACTCTTGTGTCTATCACGGACTTGTGTCGACTTTGTACCAAACTTGTAATCTCTTTATATATCTTCTCTCTCGACTTGTATGAACAACTCTTTAATCTCAAGGCTATCTATTTTCTCTTTTGATCAGAAGTTTTAAAAATCTCGAAGTCTCTTTTTTTTTCACTCTTGGATCACAACTTCTCAAAATCTTTGATCACAACTTCTCAAAATATTTTCTCTCTTTGATCCCAAGTTTTTAAAACTATTTAATCACCATATATGGCTTCTTCTTCTCAAAACAATTTAGACGAAGCATTTGATGATGCATTTGATGACCTCTTTGATCAACACCTTGATCACGCCTTTGAGAATTTAACCATTCGAGTTGATAAAGAAAAACGAAGAAAAAAAAACGAGCTTATATCGAAAGACATCGTGAAGTAGGGCATACTCGTTTATGGAATGATTATTTCAGTGATACTCCAATGTATCCTGAAAATTTCTTCCGGCGACGTTTTAGAATGAACAAACCATTGTTCATGAAAATTGTTCATCGACTCTCCACCAAAGTTGAATTCTTTCGAGAAAAGCAAGATGCTCTCGGAAGGAGTAGTCTCTCTCCACTTCAGAAGTGTATAGCAGCCATTCGTGTCTTGGCATATGGTAGTTCGGCTGATGCTGTTGACGAATACCTCCGACTCGGTGAAACGACAGCTCGGTCATGTGTGGAACATTTTGTTGAAGGAATAATATATTTATTCGACGATGAGTATCTAAGAAGACCAACACCGGCTGATCTTCAACGTCAACTTTATATTGGAGAATATCGTGGATTTCCCGGGATGATAGGAAGCATCGATTGTATGCATTGGGGGTGGAAGAATTGTCCTACCGCTTGGAAAGGGCAATATTCTCGTGGTTCGAGTAAACCAACAATCGTTTTAGAGGCGGTTGCTTCATATGATCTATGGATATGACATGCATTTTTTGGACCTCCGGGTACATTAAATGACATTAATGTTCTTGATCGCTCACCTGTTTTTGATGACATAATAAACGGTCAAGCTCCACAAGTCACATACTTCGTCAATGGAAGAGAGTATCGTATGGCTTACTATCTCACTGATAGTATTTACCCGAAATGGGCAACTTTTATCCAATCTATTTCACTACCACAAGACCGGAAAGCAGTTTTATTTGCTCAACGTCAAGAAGCTACCCGAAAAGATGTCGAACATGCTTTCGGAGTCTTACAAGCTCGCTTTGCCATTGTTAAAAGTCCTGCACTATTTTGGGATAAAGCCAAGATTGGAAAGATTATGAGAGCATGTATCATACTCCATAATATGATCGTCGAAAACGAACGAGATGGATACAATCTGTATAATGTTTCAGAGTTCCAACAAGGAGAAGATAGCGGAAGTTCACATGTCGATCTCACGTATTCTACAGATACCCCTTCAAATATCCAAAATATGATGAGTGTTCGAACTACAATTCGTGATAGACAAAAGCATGAACGACTGAAAGCTGATTTGGTTGAACATTTGTGGCAAAAATTTGGAGGCGATGAAGACAACAACTGAGCTCGTATGTATGTTTCAAATTATTCTCATTTATTTTAATAAACTTTTTTTTTTATGTTTTATTTTTTGTTTTTAAAATCTATGTTTCAATTGTAATCTTTTACTATGTTTTAAATTTAAGTTTAATAAGAAAAATTAAAAAAAAAATGTTTAATTATAAAAAAAAAATTAAAAAAACTTTAATTAAGCGACTTGCATTGGACCACGAAAATTAGCGGATCTCTTCATCCGGTCTCTTAATGCACTTTTCCAATTAAAAACTATTAAACAAAAATTAAGATACCCATTTTGGGGTTTTGGGTTGATGGTGCTCTTAGACCATGATTATCCCTAGAAACCCATAAGGTTTCTTAAGTACACTTTAATGATTATTTAACTAATAAATGTTAGCCAAGGATCTTAGTTAAGAATCACTTAATTTTTAACCTACAATGGTAGTTTCTTAATTTGGGTTTCTTAAAAAAAAAATTTAACTACATTACAATTTGCTATCTTTCAAACAACAAGTACACGAACGTTCTCATAACTAATATGTTTCACACCCAAACAGAAAGCAAAGCCAAGAACTTGCAATAAAAGGAAAAGGGATTGTGCTTTATGTCTTCTTCCTGCATAAGTTGAAGAGAGGAATAAGATACCTAGCACACTGCTTAAAAGTGGCTACAATCTTCTTTCCTTTAGCAGTTCTCCTCTCAGTGTTCTCCACAGCATCAAGCTCTTGTTTCCACTCAATCAACAGCTAAATACACACACAACAATGTTACAACATGCTCAGCTTTAATGGAATCCACTAACAGAGACTCAAAGGCTTCTAGCAATCTTATTAATAAAGAGGAACAACTAACAAATATTACCTTCTAATTTCTTCACAAAGAACATTTTAGTAATTGAAGAAGCTAATACTATGAGCCTAAGAAGAACCAGCAGTGGCCTATAGGACAGAGTTTCAGCTTATGGGAGAAGCAAAGAAGAAAACACTAAATCTTTATGTACCTTTTTTCAAGAAGCTCAATCTGTAAAGCAAACCAAATTTTCTACAAATAATGAAAGAGGAGGGGCAACAAGTGCATACAGAAACAAACAATAGATGAGGCAAGATAAAAAAAAAAGAACACACAGATGAGGTAATACCGTAAACATGTTTGCTGCGAAAGCATTCACACCACGCAATAACTCTTGCTTCTCCCTCATTCTTCTGTTCCTCTTCTTGTGAACATATGATCTCTGCAGCAGATCAATAAAAACACTGAAAATCAGATCCCCAACTGTTCAAACTCCCACACACTAGTTAAAATGGTCGCGATTCAGACAAGTAAAACTCTCTAAAGTCCCAACATTGTGTAGCGAACACCATGTTCGTAAGCCCCGCGCCGTGAACGCCGAGCATGACGTCGCACGAATTAACCGTTTGCGTGAAACTCGCGACGTCTGCGTTCGCTTCCGCCACCACGACTTTGAATCTGATTTGCTTCGCCGCTCTGGCGATCGCCCCGGCGTTCGTGAACGCTCGCGATCTCCCCCTCGCCAAAATCAGCATCCGTGGCCTCCGCTGCTGATTCCTCCTCGTAGTCACGGGCCTCACGGCGGCGTTGCGCAACGAGTACGAGTCTCTAAGGAATTTTCTGAAATCGGACATCGAGTACTCAGAAATCGAAGGATCGATCGTCTGAACAACGGAGAACGCTAGAGAAGAGGAGAGAAGGAGAGAAAAAAAAAATCATAATTCACAGTTGCTGACACGTGTATTAAGAACTCCCTTTACTATCGGTTGCCAAAACCCTCTATTAAGGATCGGTTATCTAATTATTTTTTTTAATTAAATGCTTTATCTATTCTATTAAAACACAAGTGTGACCTATTGATGTTAGTTGAGTCCAACAAATATTTTCCATGATACCTACCTTTTAATATGATAACTGTATATAAGAAAAATACAAACTTTATACGATAACCACCGCATCAGTTAACCTAATAACCACCACATCAGTTCTCGCCTAACTGCATCAATATATTTGGGCCATAAACATTTAATTTACAAAACCCATTAAAATTGGGCCATGGACTTTGATTTACATAATTCATTTATAATTGGTATACAAATTATTATGTGTAATAATAATCTAAGTATAATTATATACGAAATTAAATCATGTTTAATTTTTATTTTTATTTTATTTATTTAATCTATCTATTTAATTACTATTTTTTTACTAAACAAAACTGTAACAATATTTTGTTATTTTTTAATAAAATAACAGTTTGAAAATAAAGTATCATATTAACGTGTTAAAGGCTATGGCACACATGTATAATTTAACAATATAATAAATTCAATACAATTATACAAATACTTTACTAATCATTTTTTTAAATTACGCAAATACGTTTGTTGATAAAAACACAAGTATGATTACAAAAAATACATATATATTACAAGGAAAGAAACAAATATATAAATTTAATTTTAAATAATATATACAAAACAAATAATATACCCTCACTCTCTAGTTATGCTTAAAAACCCAGTAAAGACTAAATGGTCTTACAGCTTATTATGTGGAGCTTTTTCCATGTTATTTGGCAATCTTTTTTAACTGTTCAATACTTTTTTGTATGTTAAAAATATTTACTTTCTATGCAAATATGACCGTAACAATCTAATTTAATTAATTTATTATTATCTTTTTTATTTATTTTATTATCATAATAAATAATAATTTTATTATTATTATTGTTTCTTTTACGATGGAGGGGCGCGAGAGAGCTCACTAATGGAGGTTGGAGAGACAAGAAACGTGACTGCGTCTGAAATTATGCTGTTGGTACAGTCTGATAAACTTTTACTGCCACAAACTTTTCTGATACCATATGTATTGGGATAAGGGGGGATAAGGGCCAATCATGTATGTACATCCATATTGAAAATGAGCAAGAGCATTAGTGAACCCCCTTAGGGTTCATAAAAGTTTTTTAATATTTTTTGTTGGGTCCATATAGTTATGAACCTGTATCTATTGTTTTCTGCATTAGTGAACCTGAAAAACGAGTTCATAGGAATAAAATAATAATATTTATATTTTTTTAAAAAAAAATCAAATTATTGAGAATACATGAATAAAATATTAAAATATATTATAAATATTTTAAAACTTTTTATTCAATACATTAAGAGTAGATTACATAAATCGAGAACATACAAACATTATTCATCTTCATTACCAAACTTTTGTCATATATTTTCTATTAAATCAGCTTTCAAACGATCATGTTTCTCTGTATCTCGAACTTCTCTGCGAATGCCTAACATATCACCGACATGGATACTTTCTCTCCTTTTCACCTTCGAACTTCTGCTTGACTCTCCTGACTCGAACTCAGATGTATCAATTTGAGCGTATCCATGTTGTTCGTTCTCTACTATCATATTGTGCAATATGACACAAGTTCTCATTATCTTTCCTATCTTTTCCTTGTCCCATAGTAGAGCTGGGTTTTTAACAATTGCAAACCTCGATTGCAATACTCCAAAAGCCCGTTCGACATCTTTTCTGGTGGATTCTTGACGTTCAGCAAATAGCTCTGCTTTAGGACCTTGAGGAAGTGGGATGGATTGGATAAATGTTGCCCAATTCGAATAAATTCCGTCTGTAAGGTAGTAGGCCATACGATAAGTGTGGTTGTTGACCTTGAACTTAACTTTAGGTGCTCGACCTTGTAAGATGTCATCAAAAACTGGTGACCGATCAAGAACATTGATATCGTTGAGGATACCTGCTAATCCGAAAAATGCGTGCCATATCCAAAGATCCTGTGATGCCACGGCTTCTAAGACAATTGTCGGCTTTTCTGAACCACGTGTGTACTGACCTTTCCAAGCCTTTGGCAGTTTTTCCACTCCCAATGCATACAATCGATACTGCCTATCATCCCTGGAAACCCTCATACCTCTCCAACATCGAGTAATCGTTGAAGATCCTCATGTGTAGGTCTTCGTAGATACTCATCTCCAAACAATTATATTATTGCATTAGTGAAATTTTGCAAACATAAACGTGATGTACTGTCACCAAGTCGGAGATATTCGTCATATGTATCTCCCGATTGACCATATGCCAGCATACGTATAGCTGCTGTACATTTTTGAAGTGCAGATAGCCCGTTCCTTACGCAAGCATTTCGTATTTGCTGAAAGTATGGAACTTCATTACTTATACGTTCGACAATGTGAAATAACAATGGCTTGTTCATTCGAAAACGCCTCCTAAACATTTCCGGTGTGTATGTAGGATTTTCCTTGAAATAATCGTTCCATAGTTGATTGTGTCCTTGTTCCCGATCTCTTTCGATATAAGCTCGTCTCCTCGGATTGTTGGGGTGAGGATGAATCACTGAGTCGATGAAATTATCAACTACTTGGTCGACCATTTCTTCTAAAGCTTCATCAACTTCATCACTTGATGAGGAAGACATTGGGTGGTTTTTTTTCTTCCTAAAATGACAAAATGGGATTTGTAACTAAAATTTAACAAATTGTACATATTTCTATAATTCAATTATATTTTTTCATATTCACATTATATCATCTTTTATCATAATCTTAATTTTTTTTTTCACATTATATCATCTTTTATCATAATCTTAATTTTTTTTTTCACATTATATCATCTTTTATCATAATCTAATTTTTTTTTGCATTATTTTTTCATAAGCTATATTTTTTTTCATTATTCTATCCTCTTTTTTCATAATCTTAATTTTTTTTTTCACATTATATCATCTTTTATCATAATCTTAAATTTGTTTTTCACATTATATCATCTTTTTTCATAATCTATATTTTTTCACATTATACCATCTTTTATCATAATCTATTTTTTTTTGGCATTATTCTTTCATATTTTTTCATAAGCTATATTTTTTTTTCTCATTAGTGTATCATTTTGTATCAAAATCTATATTTTTTTCTTTTATTCTATCATCTTTTTTCATTATCACTTACCTTGATTTGGAGCTTGAAGTTTGTTGTTGAATTCACTACTACAAGAGAGAAGTTTGAAGCTTCAAGTTTGATGTTTGAGCACCACGATCAGCTTGCTTGAAGGGAGAGATTAGGTTTTGGATATGTGATTGTTGACAAGAGAAGAGAGGAGAGACACAAGAGAAGAGAAGAGACAAGAGAAGAGAGGTGACATTGTTTTACATCCGTGAGATTGTTTTACAAAGTGAAAGACATAGTTTATATAGAGAGATTGTTTTACAAACTGAAAGACATATTTTACATCCGTGAATCAACAGCCAAAAGACATCAAGTCCTACACATAGTACATCCGCAATAAACATATAGAAACAAACAAAATCCTTCACCTGCAACGCCCCGCAACCTTCCAACCCGTGACCTGCAACACCCCGCAACGTTCCAACCCGTGACCTGCAACACAAAAGAGAACAGAATCAATAAACAAGCTAATACACTAACCAAATACACTGCTACTACTCAAAGAAAGGAAAACAGATTGAATAAACAAAAACAAGCTAATACACTAACCAAATCAAAGCATTTCAGAGATTAGCTTATTCTTAAGAGCCACTTCATGATCAGAAAGTGTGTCTATGTTTTTGGCTAAGAGGCGATCTAGGATCTTTTGTTTGGATAGGGTGTTTTTCTGAGCTAGGATGGTTTGTATCCGATCAAAAGCTGCTTCGTTTGGCTTCTTGCGTTTGGTGGCTGTGCTAGCTTTAACACCCGGAGGCCTAACCTCTTCCTCGTCAGCCACC
>NC_027749.1:27581843-27582739 GCF_000695525.1 Brassica oleracea var. oleracea | reverse complement strand
AACATATTTTACATCCGTGAATCAACAGCAAAAGACATCAAGTCCTATACATCGTACATCTGTTTACATCCGGGATTAAAAATTGACATAAAGTCCTACTACCCGTGGCTTAAAGTATCCGCAAATAACATATAGAAACAAACAAAATCCTTCACCTGAAACACCCCGCAACCTTCCAACCCGTGACCTGCAACACCCTGGCCTTCCAACCCGTGACCTGCAAAACAAAAGAGAACAAAATCAATAAACAAGCTAATACACTAACCAAATACACTGCTACTACTCAAAGAAAGGAAAACAGATTGAATAAACAAAAATAAGCTAATACACTAACCAAATCAAAGCATTTCAGAGATTAGCTTATTCTTAAGAGCCATTTCATGATCAGAAAGTGTATCTATGTTTTTGGCTAAGAGGCGATCTAGGATCTTTTGTTTGGATAGGGTGTTTTTCTGAGCTAGGATGGTTTGTATCCGATCAAAAGCTGCTTCGTTTGGCTTCTTGCGTTTGGCAGCTTTGCTAGCTTTAACACCCGGAGGCCTAACCTCTTCCTCGTCAGCCACCACTTGCGGACCACCTTCCTTACTTTTCTCCTTTGGCTGAGAGTGTGATCTCCATTTCTGATCGAACCGAAGTTCCCTCCAGCAATGTTCAAGAGTGAACTTGACATTATAGTCATTGAAGAAGATGTCATGCGCAGCCTTCATGACATCATTCTCTGTTTGGCCACTCGATTGCTCCATCAGCGCACTTTCATGGCATCCCACAAACCTGCAGACCTCCGCATTCACCCTTCCCCACCTCTGCTTACATTGACTCCAGTGTCTTGGAAGGGAGCCAACGAGGTGATGACTCGAATTGAAATACTCCCCTATCCTCTTCCAAAAGGATCCTAA
>NC_027749.1:27580802-27581720 GCF_000695525.1 Brassica oleracea var. oleracea | reverse complement strand
AAGAGATAACAGGTGCCTCAGCAGAGTCTACGTCTAGTGGTGGACTGCTCTGTGAAGCTAACATGTTAACAAACCCGGGAGAGTGTAGGGAAAAAGGGTCCATTTTCTGTTTTGGTTTTCTTTGATGTTTAGAGGTTATAGTGATTTTTAAGGGTGGATTGTTTGTGTTTTTATAAGTGGATTCCTTAAGTTTTAGTGATTTTTAAGGGTGGATTGTTTGTGTTTTTATAAATGGATTCCCTATGTTTTAAACTAGTTTCACTTAGGTTAATTACATAACAACAACCACAGTTAATTACACAACAACTAAATTTAAATACACAACAACTTATTCACAGTTAGCATTCATTACACATCAAATCATTTTTATTTAACTAGAACAATTTTTAAACTTTAACCAACAAACGCAACAATGAATGATAAAGCAAATTCAAGTACGAGTTATACTCTTGCTAGTTCAGATCATTTAAAGCTCTACTCAACCTACTTCAGTTCTAGTTAACGTCTAGCTACGAAGCAACCAAAACGCGTAGTTCTAGTTCAGTTAAGATAGAGTCTAACCTTTGGTGGTTATTCGAAGCAGAGCTTCTCCAGGTCAGCTACTTGCACCGTGAGGTTATAAACCTCCGCAGTGAGGCGATCAACCTGCCGAGTGAGCCCTTTAGCCTGTGCCTGCACATGGAAACAACAATGAAAATGTCTTATTCACATAATAAGTAATTAAAAAAAATAAAGTTATTAAAAAAATATGTAGAGAAAAATGTGACACAAAAAAAAAAATTCTTTACTAACCTCTAGTGTCTCAATCTGGTTTTTCAGACTCGGTACGAACTTCATCACCTCCTCAGCCTCCTCCAGACGCTTAGTCAAGCTTTCGATCTGCTCCTGGACACCAATCACCCAAGGCTGACGATAGTG
>NC_027749.1:27541288-27580681 GCF_000695525.1 Brassica oleracea var. oleracea | reverse complement strand
TAGGAAGAGTATCGTACTCCTGCTTCACTCGAACCTCGTCGATGATTCTCCCACCACAGGAACACCTTCTCGGAATCCCGTATTCTGAATCGCAAGTGTATGAAAGCATGTTGATGTAGTCCTTTTGCCTCTTTGAATGCTTTCTCTCTTCTGAGAGATCCATCTGTAAAACAAATCGAATCTATTTTAGAACATTAAAATCCAAACAATATAATAAACGACCCCTATATCTTACCCTCTTGAGGATTTACAATTATTAAACGAAACCCCCGAATCAATTTAGAACCCTAACTCGAAATCCCTCTATCGATTTGAAATCTCAGAGAAATGAACCCTAAATGAAACGACCATGACAATTTACAGCAATTATTCGAAACCCAGATATCGATTTAGATCCCAAACTCGAAAGCCCCAAATTGATTTGAAATCCGAGAAAACGGTTTCGAGTTTCGACCACAAAATCGACCCAATTCAACCCTCAATCTACTCGATACTCACCTGAGCAAGTGGAGAAGACACTCCGTCGTCGATTAGAACGAGAAAACCTCCGGGAGACGGCGTCGCACGAGAAATCGCCACTCACAACGAAACCCTAGCTTTTTGGTCGAGAAGAGCAAATGAGTCGAGACACGGAGAAGCCCAACTTTCCTCCTCCTCTACGCGCTTTCTTCAACAAATCACACACACGACGCGTGGCTTGAACCCACTTCATACGATATCATTCGTAAGGCCCGGTTCATCAAAACGAACCCATTTTTTCTTTTCTTTTATTCATCGGCTCCTTAGAACTCGAGCCCATGAACTTCACTAAAACCCCTGGTAGGCCTACAGAATTTTAAAAACGCTCTAAGACAGTTTTAAGTTATTTATAACGTTCTAGGGCAGTTTCCTCTACTAGCACACTTTATCCTAACAGCTTCTTCCTTTCTTAAACTAACTCGCTAACATCTGACTATCCTAGTTACTAACTAAATGTAATATTAGCAGGAAAACATCAAAACCGCACATCTCACTTCATTCTCAGTGGCCCAGATTATTTCTTATTTTTGTCACAAGACTTATATCTGTCTTATTTCACAACCCTTAGATCTCTTTTATGGTTTATAACATCGACGGTCCAGATCTATAATATTGGAAAAAGTCAATTTCATTTATATATTTAATGGTTAAAATACATGAAAAATAAAGTGTATCTTCTTCCGTTCCCCTTCGCCTTCTTCCTCCTAAATACTCAATTTCTTAGAAAACTGAAATATGCTTCTTAAACTTATTTTTTCAATTTTTTTTTACGAAATCATTTTCTCTATTACACAATCTATCTTTAGAGATATGTGAAGGTGCATCTCCGATGGTGGTGTACAACATCTTTAGTGTACACGAACATGACGTACATAAAACATCTCAAGTGTACAACACGCTACATAACAAGAAAACAATCATCCAAAACCAAGTTTCTTTCTTTATAAATTCGTAAATGTCTAATTGAATGTTGCACCATGGTAAAATGTACATGTCAATATTGGTAAACAAACATGTAGATATGTTCATTATTGAGCTACTTTTAATATTTCAAGATGTAATGTATTTCAAAATGTTTTCTACATTTGTAATTTTTTGAAATATGTCCACCTTACATAATTTTGTGTACACTATCATCAAAGTGTACACTATCCATTAGACTGTACATGTATACACGAAATAATTTTCTCTATTACACGATCTATCTTTTTAGATATGTGAAGGTGCATCTCCGATGGTGGTGTACATCATCTTTGGTGTACACGAACATGATGTACATACAACACGAAGATGATGTACATAAAACATCTCAAGTGTACAACACGCTAGATAACAAGAAAACAACCATCCAAAACCAAGTTTCTTTCTTTATAAATTCGTAAATATCTAATTGAATTTTGCACCATGGTAAAATGTACATGTCAATATTGGTAAACAAACATGTAGATATGTTCATTATTGAACAACTTTAATATGAAGAATTCATGAGGGTGTATAATATGTTAGGAAGAAAGGTTGAACGCCCTTTTGTACATGTGAATATGTAAACCAATGTACAGCTAGTTCGCACACACACTTTTGTACATGTGGATATGTAAAACGATGTACACATATATATCATTACAACATTGTATATGTGGAAATTTTAAATGAGATTTATATTTTTACTAGTCTATAATCTTCTCATCTCTGCATCAACCAAATTAAATTGGATAAATTTGCAAGTTTCAAAATGTGTACAACCATATTATGCTCACGTGGAGACACAAAAGTTACTATCATGTACAATGATTCACTTGTATAATAGTGTCCATGTGTACACCGATGCATAGACACCCACATGTAAGACCAATTTTTTTTTTTTTTTTGAGCAAGAATAAAAAACGACACGACATGTGTGTACACTTTGTGACATGTACACATGTAGAAACTTGAACAAATTAGAAGTTTAAGTCAAATTGGACATGTTATTTTGTGTACATTTTGTTCCACAACGCTTAGTACATTGTCACCTAATTAAATATTCAAAATACCAAACAAATATTTCCCAAAAAATTTAATTGTGCAATCTGGACCTAGTGAATGTTCTGATTTTGCAACATTGGTCCGTGCCGTTTTGTTTTATTTTAAAAATTTGGCAATCCGGACCTAATGAATGTAGATTTTATAACAAAAAGAAACATAGAAATTGTATAATCATTTTGCTTCGGTGTCCACAAACCTAGGTTGTACACATGTACATTAAATTCGTATTTTGTCCACAATTATGATTTTTTAATGAGTGGCAATTTTGCAGAGAGAGAAATTAATATTAAAACTGTGGGACCTATTTAGTTTCAAGAATGAGCTTAGTTAGGAAAGATTTACACTCTAGGACACTTTTTCTATTTTTATTTACACTCTAGGACACTTTGTTATACAGAGGTACTTTCCTTGCCAACTAGTGTTACTCCTTAACTAACTCCTTCCTTTCTCGTTAGTTACCAAAAACAAGTTACCTTCCTATTTTGTTATTAGTTGCATTTTGAGCGGGCTTTTTGTCCTAGCCATTGATCCCATTATAACACTAACGGCTGAGATTTCATTTCCCAGATCTGGATAAGACATGTACTACCATTTAACCACAACCATCCGATTAAACTCCCATCCTACGGCTCAGATCTTTTATAGTGAAAAACTTTCTTTGTCCCCCCATGTTTTTGAGTTTTGCTCTTCCTTGTTCTATGTTCATTAGGTTAGGATAATATTTGCTAATTATCCATCGAAAGTCAGAGGACCCGAGACTCAACCCTCATTATTGGTATCTAAACCGAGGTTTGCTAACTAATCTATGTTTAACGACTTGTTTTACTGCAACTGTCTGAAACTCGCTTTGATTAACATCTCTGTTTCGCTTTCTAGGTTTATCCATGGCGGACCAGTGTATGGTTATCGCCGGCGACTGGAAGACATCTGATGACAGCAGCTGGACATTCACTATCGACAAACACCACATGTCCAGGATCGTCCCCCTTTCTCCCACGATGACCTTGCTTGAACTGCAAAGCAATGTGCTGAAGGAGTTTTATCCTAACTAACTGCCCCCATCTACTTCACTGAGCTATTGGCCGCCTAACACTAAGGAGCTTGCCACCGGAATCTCAACACCACCTGTCATGCTCACCCACGACGGGTATGTCTTGTATTTCTATCGTCATTTTGAAGCACACATGGGAATGAATCTGTTTGATTATCATGTACATTTAGGGTTATGTACATGTGGATATATAATTTTTGTGTACATGTGGATACGAAATTCTGGTGCACATACATATATTGTAGTTTTTTGTTTTTTTTTCTTTATGTGTTCTGAGATGAATTGCTTCATAGATTTCAAGGTTTTTTAACTTATTGTTGCACACAACACGTATATATGTAGATGAGACTGAGAAAGATTTTAAGTCAAGAAATGCATCGATGATGCAATTCGTGCACATGTAGATACCGAAATCTGGTGCACATGTGGACATGTGTACGTATTTTCAAAGTGCATACACTTGTTCAGTTATTGATCAATGTTCCTTAGTTTTGTTTGTTTGTCAGGTTTGGACTTTATTGCCCGCAAAGCAACATCAAAGTATGTACATTGTGATTATTTTGATCACTTGAGAGCTATAAAGGGTAGATGAGTCTTCCAAAATCGATTTATTGATTTTCAGATCCAGTCAACTGTCTTTTTGATCCAGAATCATCTTGTTTCATAATTAGTTTATGGTTTCATCTGATATTTTGTAACATTTCCAGAACATGGAACTTAATATAATATTTATGTGTACATCAACTTTATATGATATCCATGTCTACACCACTTTTTATGATGTCTATGTTGTACATGTGTGTTGTGTACATCAATTTTATATGATATCCATGTGTACATCAATTTTATACAATTTCCAGATGTACATCATTCATTTATAAAGATCCATTACTAAAATACATAAGGTTATATAAACGAGTGTTGTGAAAATGAAAACAAAAAGATTAATAAAGTAAAATCAACATGCATATAATTTTGTGATTCAAGGAAATGAAGATTTATGACTCTTGTTCATGAACAAACAACCATCTATATCCTCAAGATAAAACCATGAACCTAGCCATCCTCCTTGTCCTTTCCATACTCCATCATACATCAGACTAGCAAAGCTGACTGCAAGCCTGCAGCCATTGAAACACGGTAAACCAAAACGAAATCAATACACACCTCCACTAAAAACCATACATACATATAACTAGGTCATTACTTGTACATATGCACACTTACGTTCCTAATGTACACATGTACATCACATGTTATGTGTGCAACTTTAAGCGTGTGTACAGGTGTACAACTAGTTACCTGAGGATCATGCTCATCATCTAGCACCTCCGCCGAGAAAGTACACCTCCTCACCGGTAACTTAAAAAATATGTCCAAAGCAAGAACCCAACAGCCTCTCCATCACGCCGGTCCCTTCTAGCACATCCCTCACCAACAATAGGTACTCCAGCGACGAATAACAGTTATTCCTCCGGGAATCAGTCGGTCGGAAACAGACACTTCTGTAACCTTTCATTCACCGATTCCTCCTCCGTTGGCGCCACCTCTGTAACACGCCCACACAGTTATCAAGTTCAAGCCACGCTTTCGCACAAACATTAAAACTGACCAAAATTGGAAAAGAAAAAACTCACTGGCGACTATCTATTTTCCTGCTGGTTTTCTCTTCGCCGTCATTATCGATTTCGCCTGAATCCACCGTTTAATCCTCCGAACCTGTGTACACAAATTATACTGTACACAAATTCGTTGTTCCACTGTACACAGTTTGTTGTGTACACGCGTACACACAACAACAATCATGCACTTTGAAGAAACATGCTCAATTCAAGCTTCTTACAAAAGAAACAGGCTTCGTTTGATCATCCACCTCATACCCTGGTTCAAACTCGCCGCATGGCAGGCCTGTAACATGCCCAAATTCAGACAGCGAGAACCATGTCGGCCCCTCGCCAAACACTGGCCACATCTCGAACCGTTTCTTCGTAACCAACTGTCTACAAAGCAGTCCATGTACCAGTTTCGCCCAGAACGCACACCTCCTCACGGGGAGCCTGAATAGCGGCCCAAAGCATGACCCCAACAACCTCTCCATCTCTACGGATCCATCCAACACATCCCTCACCAGAAGCAAGAACTCCAATGACGAGTAGCAGTTGTTCCTGTTGCTAGGATATCGGTCGGTGGCGAATAGACGTGTCGGCAGCCGCGCATTAACAACCCCCCCCCCTCCGCCGTCGCCGTCGCCGTCCCGATTAGACGCATTATCATTGGGTTAGTCGTTATCCGGTAAAGATCCAAATGAACTATCAATCTAACACGAACAAGAGCTCACCGTCGTCTATGCCTTTGCCACACCGCTTACGCTTGATCGTCATAGCCTTTTGTTCTCCGTCGATTTACGCTGTTGTCTCTTCTCCGTCGCTCGTCGCCGGCAAACCCGCAAGTGGAAAGTAAAATTAGGTTTACAGATTTTGGGCAGTTGAATCGAAACTTTACAGTTTTACCTTTTCACGGACCCAATCTCAGAAAATACACCCAAAAAATTATGCCCTAGGATTCCACCAATCAGCTTCCATAGGTTTTGAATTTTAAACCACCGAACCAGAAACAATTGGTCTATTACCAAAATGTCCACGCCTGGTTTACCTTTTTTAAGGATAAAAGAGACTTTAACCAACATAAAATGTTCTAGTAGCAACTTCTGCTCTGCAGTGTAATAAAAAGTCATAATGTGTCTATATATGAAAATAACTCCTTAGTTAGCTTCTAGTTGCAAAAAACTGTCATAGGAACAATAACTGCCTTATAATGTAATAAAAACTTATAAACTGTCCTATAGTATAAATCACTGCCCTATAACGTAACAATCTAATTTAATTAATTTATTTTTTTTTTATTTTTTTTTTTATTATCATAATAAATAATAATTTTATTATTATTATTGTTTCTTTTACGATGGAGGGGCGCGAGAGAGCTCACTAATGGAGGTTGGAGAGACAAGAAACGTGACTGCGTCTGAAATTATGCTGTTGGTACAGTCTGATAAACTTTTACTGCCACAAACTTTTCTGATACCATATGTATTGGGATAAGGGCCAATCACGTATTTACATCCATATTTTACTTTGGTTCATTTTTTTTGTTCACAGTTTCTTCCAAGTGGATATGATCAAAATAGGTTCAAGTTTATTTTTGTGACTTAGTAGAGAGTCAAGTAGCAAAGAAATATTGTTTGAAGACGTGAAGTAAGCAACGAGAACTAAAATAAGGTCATTGTGACAACAGCTACTTTGCATGAGTTTACATCTGGAATTGACGTATTGGAATCCAGTTTAATATTATCTTTCAAAACTTAAGTTTCCAATATTACAAAAGAAACTTCACTTAAACAGCAGACAAATTAGATAATATTATCGGAAGTATATAAACTTTTTTTATTACTAGTATGTTTAGTTTTTTTATACCCAACGCCTTTCTAACTACGTTATGACAAATATCATTATTTTTTAGTGCCATTAGAAAAAAAAATCCGGCGCCACGTAGAAAATTGCTGCTGCATATTAATTAACTCAATCGTAAAATGATACGGTGGTATTGACGGCTGAAGTAATATAATTGCGGCTGATTTACACATACAAATAAGCCAAAAAATACTGCAGAGTTACCAAAAATGACTGATTTATGAACAACTGACCGACAATGATGAAACATATTTTTGGCAAGCCTAATGCTAAGCATATTTGACTGATCTGTGGAATGAAACCAAACCGAGTTATAGGTGGAGTATCTCTTATCACCTAGTTGAAAAAAAAAAAAATATATATATATATATATATAAAAAAAAATTTAATAAATTTTGAATTTTTGTTTGTTCTTCTTAAAATATGTTAAATTGAGAAAATTCAGTTTTTAATAAACCTAATGAACCGATAAATAATTTTTTAATCATTTGACTATCATAATATATATTATAATATATGGTAAAATGTATATATTTATACAGAATATGATACATAAGTTAATGTAAAAATATAAATTCGTAAGTATATTTATCTTGTTTTATTAATTATATATATATATATATATTAATTTAATTGTGATATATGAGTTATTAGTTATTAATATATTTAATATTCTTTCGAAAATAAATAATTACATAGAAAGTTTACATTAATATGATACATGAATCAAAAGTCATTACCATATTTAAAAAAAAATTGTACATGTTATAATTAATAAGATTACTATCTCATATGTTTTCAAAAACATGTCATCTTTTTGTAGAAATTCAATGCGGTGATGATACACATATACAGATCACTTTACGAATAAAGTTTAGAAGATTCTCTCACAAAAACACTAAAATAATGTATTTTCATAAAAATAGTACACTACAAGCATGATTAATAGAGAATTCTTAGAGTGGAGTTCTTAACGGAATATAAGAAATGAGTTCTTAGAATGAGATTTTTAGCAGAATATAAAAAACTATCTATTAACTTTTAACTAAAAAAAGCTAAAAACCGATCCTAAAAACCTCCTATTAACCATGCTCTAAGAGGAAGACCAGGACAGGTTTTATGAAAGACAGAAAAAATGTTTCACCATTTCCGACATTAGTAGAGTTTGACCATGTAAAACAAAATCATGAAGAGAAAGATTTGACCATTTCCGACGTTACAAAACCAGTACATAATTTCCAAGCAAAAAAACAAATATTTGATAAACCAAAACAAGGGATAATCCATCTCATCGGTGTAACTGTTACTAGTCTCATGCCAAGGAATCCAGATCAAGTATCATCCGCAACTCACGGGATAATGCTTTTGCAGAAATGCGTATAGGGAAAACCAATGAACCTCTTCTACGAAGTGGAGAGAACACAAGTTTCCTCCTACCCACGCCCATCATCATCCTCACTATCGTCGCTGTCGTCACTGTAAATGTAATATATGTGAGTCCATCCGAACTTTATCCACAACAAGAAAGGTCCAGGCATCAAAGGCATGCAAGCATTAATTATGGTTTTTAAAAAAATCTACGTTTATAGATTTCATCATTCTATGAAGGACTGAAGGATAAGCCATATCTTGAATCGTTTATGGCAGATGCATGACTAAAATGTGATAAAGTACCTTTGTTCAGGCAACTTGGATAACCGTCGGGCATCCAATCCTGTGATATATTTTTGAGCTGCTTGAACATTTTCTGCGCCTGGAGAGGTCAACAAAAGTAAATTAGTAACAGAAACATGCATATGCACTCAAACTGTGTCGGCATAAATGGTTGGAACTCAAAACTGAGAAGTGTCCAGAGATATGTTATCCAGATTCAATACCCTTTGTTAACTGGAACACGTGCATAGCACATCTTTCGGCAGCAAGTCTCACTGGTGTGCTTCCATCCTTCAAACATTCAGCAAGCGGAGGGCCTATAACACTGACATTGGCAATAGTTGCTGCCGGGTTATTCTGTAAAAAGAAAGACACGTCTTACGTTACCGCCTTACGTAATCAACTCAAAACGACTACTAGAATCAACTCAAAACGACTACTAGAATCTTATTACTTACTTTTGCAAAAGCTTTAAGTGAAGAGAGAGCTCTTCTTCGGACCTCGCTCGAATCATCATGCAAAGCTGAGACTATCGATGAAAGGATATCGATAACCACTCTTCCAGTGCTGGAAGGCTCCATTGCAAGTTGATGTAGCAAAAGCCTTCCCAAGGCCTTTGTCGAGGTTTCACGTAATGGAAACTATTTAAAAGAAGATGTCAGAAAAAGTTATACAGATAACCAGGGAAAACTTATGTCTCGCAAAGGGTACCTTCTCGTCTTTCAAAGAGATCTTAAGAGAATTTAACACTGCGGAAAAGAGTGAAGATGTCATAATGGTCGCAGGGTTGTGCTTCAGCAAGGATGCAATACAGAGAACTGAGCCATGCCTAGAGCTCCATTTTGGTGAAGTAGATAAAGAAATGATTTCCTGAAGCAGAACACTGACTTGTGCAGCTTCTAGGTACTGCAAAAATACAACAGTAAGAAGCTTAGGCTTCATCAAAAGTACAATTATCACATAACTACTGCAAAAATACAATAGCAAGAAGCTTGGGCTTCATCAAAGCATAGTACAATTATCACATAACTAAAAACAAAAAGTTCCGTTGGCATGTAAGAACCCCCTACCTGTGATAAGACACCCAGCATGCTTGTGGCAAAAATTCGAACTTGGTCATCATCATTGTGCATTAGTTCCTTAATGAGATCAAAAATGCGTATTCTAACAGCAGGCCCAATGCTCTTCCCAGCATGTTTTATTACACCTCTCATAGCAGATAGAATGGCCTCACGTACCCCAGAATCTGCAGCCTGATACACATAACAGATTTCAGAAACTAACAACTAGATCTATAAATTACTGAAATTATGCATCTGTTGCTAAGAGATGCAAAAATTACCACGAAACTAGTCGTCAAGTCACCAACTAATGGGTCAATCCTCGTGCTTAATGCACTAAGCTTCCCCAAGGCAAGCGCAGCACTAGAACGGATGGTCCTGCAGTGTGAAAGTAGACGAGAATACGATGATGAGAAATGAACAATACAACTCCATTTTCTAGAGAACACATTCCACAGACCGGACTAAATCCGAACTGTTACCGAGATAGCTGTTTCCTCTCACTACATATTTATAAACTTAAACTTTCACTCAAGTTGAGATAGACTAACCTTGTAGAGTCTTGTAGACACTTGACAAATGTTGTTTGAAGTTGAGGGAGGAACGGCTTAAGCGCCATCCCACCCCTTTGTATTAGAATGATTAATGTAGCCAAGATAGCGCTCTTGACCTGCCATGGAAACCGATCTCCTATGATCCGAATAAGAGGCCTGAAATAACAATAAATGTAAATCTTAGTTCAACAGACAGTTCCATACCTTGTAACATTTTAATGGTATTTTTTCAGTGAAACTTTGAACATAATTAATCCAAATAAAAGCTTTAATACCAAACCAAAGTAAGAAATACTGCTTTTCGATTTGTAGCAGAAGAAGTAGCGAAACAAAGGAATTAAGATTCACACACTGCATACCCTGTTATCGGTATGACGAACTCCTTCAATGCTTCCTCGCTAGTAACTTCAATAAGTTCACCAAGACCAAGGGCAGCTTGCTCTCTTAACTCGGCTGATCCACTAATTAGACCCTGGAAGTCATAGCAAAAGGATTATACTAAGTATTATCTCGACTTCGGTAAGAAAAATTCCAAATGCGAGATAAGCTCAAGCCACCCAAAAACCAATGCTTATACACAATATAAAGATCTGATTTAAGTTTGCCTTGGCACTAGAAAAGTAAGATTTACAGAATACCTGTAAAAATACTGGAAGTAATGGCTTAAGGGATTTAGGAAGGCATAAACCCGAAATAACAACATATCCTCCCTGCAATTCAAGTAACACAGAAAACATCACTCATCTGTAATATAATCGCTTATTAATCTCTGTTATAGTGACATTCTTTGAAATATAGCACAAAGCTGACCTTCCGCTTTCTGCGCTCTTTGTCCCTAGCTGTAGATACAGCATCACGTACAAGTTTTATATATGAAGGAAGTACTTCTTTTGGAACTGAACCAATAACCCTAGCCAAGGCTTCCCAGGAAACCTGTTTAAAGGAGAGCAAGTTAGACAAGACATGCTCACTTTAACTCTTTCCGTTTGTGGAAAACTAGCCTACCGCAACAGTTGTTGAATCAGAATCACTGAGCATAACAATCAAGGTAGATATCATGTTTGGAGCTTCATCAACCAAGTAAAGCTTGCTACTCTTGAAGAAGTAACCAATCAGATAGGAGGAACTTCTTCTTATTGATGCCTGAAAACAAACAATTTTAACAACTTAATTACTTGCATGCCAAAGTAATATACTTAATTAAAAGAGCTAACAAACAAACCTGACTATCAGACACTCCTTTGAGAAGTTCTGATAATAGAGTTTCAACTCCTTCTTCGTCGATCACAAGAACCACCCTCTGTGCTGCCTCTTGTGCCAATTCTTGTACTTCCTGCGACAAGAAATATGACCATAAGCTCAAATAAAAAGATAAGAATTGCATTCATACAAATTTGAGTGGTGACAATCTTATTCTTTACCTTATTTTCATCTCCCATTGCAGAGAGCAAAGCAGGAAGTATGGTCCCGAGATGAGTGTTAAAACCAGCACCCGCAACTTCGGCTAAGGCTCCAATAGCATGTGCATTTAAGGCACTAGACATATCATTTTTTAATGTTTGAGACAGCAAAAGAGTAACTCATTATGCTTGATGATGAATATTTACAGAAGTAGACAAAAAGGAACACATACGAGAGAGGTAGATGAACAAGCTTGGGCAAGATATGTGGAAGAACAGCAGCTGTCCTAACACTGATATTCCAAAAGTCAATTAGCAAACCAGAAAACCTTGAACGGGAAACGGGAACAAGAGCCCGAGGAACAAGTAAAAGAAAACCTTATTATTTGTTTAAGCCCGTCCAGGGCAGTATTAGACATTTCATCATCTTCTAATGCTTCCAGAAGAGTTGGGATAATCTCATCCATTGCTTGCAATCCAGCGCTCTACATTTCAAAGCAGACAAAAAATAAATATAATATAAATGGAAGAACAATCTTATAAGCAACAGAATTCAGTACAGGTACCTTGTACAGAGTGCTGAATGCTAGTCCAGCAGATTCACGAACCTCAAGAGAACTGTAGACAAAAGTTATAGATATTCAGAATGTTAAATCTTTCAATAGAATAAAGAAACATACTGAATCAGAAGCTGATGCATTCATTCAATTCATCAAACCACTCTTTCTAGGTGTGCTTTAGGAAGAATAAAACAAACCTATCACAAAGTGCTGTCCGAATCGTGGGGATGAGCTGATCCATGAAACTCAGCAACTGACTCCTCCCAGCACTTGCCATCACTTCATTCAGGCCAATGCATACTCCCTGTCAATCATGTATTACAATATCAAGCCAACGTGTTAAGAGATGAATGACATGTGCCTGATATGTCTGCAAATGCTTAACATCAGTTAGTCAATCTTAAAACATGTAAACATCACATGGACATAAAATCATGAATCAGGTCTCAAATTCATTGAACATAAATAAACCAGTAGTACCTAATTTAAGAGATTAAACAAATAAATGTCAGTGACTAGACATAGCAACGATGTCAGCTCTACTATGATAAAAATAAAACGGACAAAATCACTTCATGGTTAGCAAGATCATAACTATAATATCTAAAATAGTTCATTGAGAAAAAAAGCACAAAAAGTTTATTGGTTCGGCATTAAGCTTACTTGTCGTTTGTCAACATCCGGATCTTTCAGCCCTGTGGCTAAGATTGGAATGATAAGAGGAAGCACCCTTTCACCAAGCTTCCTGACAAGCTCTCCAAGTGATCTTCCTGCTACCTACACAGTATAATAGACAGACAACCACAGTTTAAAAATACAGGGAAAGAGAGAGAAAAAAAAAAAAGTAGGATCCAAACCTGCCGCCTCTCAGAGGATGGTGATGCTAAAGACGATATTAATGTACTCATCAAGATTGGCATTATTTCCTTCAATGTTTTTGGTGTATTTGCGACGATGGTTTTCCATACATGTAGTGCCGCCTGGAAAAAGCAGACATTTTAGTTTTCATCTCACAAGTGAGTTACGTACATATAAACAAAACACGTAGATGAACAAGTAATAACGTTACCTGACGAACAGACAAACTAACATCAGTCCGGACCATATATAAGGCAGCAAGAACTTCATTGCGCTTGTCCATTCCTAAAATATCAATAATTGCTCGACCCTGCGCTTCAGTACTTGCACCTTCATCATCACTTCCACCCTCCAGCAGAGCTTTACCCGAAGTACCAGCAACCTAGCATCAAAGCTCCAAATATCAGTACTGCTGAAGATAATTGTAAATTATTTCACACTCTTAGAACTTGTACATTACACACAGAAAACAAGGCACTGCAACATCTATAACAGGCTATGAGGATAACAACGGTTACCAAGTAAGTACTGGGCTACAGGTTGTGGATGGTATTAAACAACAAGAAAAACACAAGAGAAAATATATGAACCTTGAACAATAGATCTCCAAGCAGTTCAACGGAACTTTGACGGATTCGCCAATTGTCATTAAAAATACCATCCTCCACAGCTGGAAGAAGAAGAGGCAGAGACCTGTATAACAAATGATGCAAATTCAGACCTGAGATGTTGAATAATAAAAAAAGCTTCTCTATAGACCAACAATCAATTAAAATATAATTTATCAACTGAATCTTTCATGGGCTACTCCAGTTTATAATTTCCAACTGATCCAAGAGGAAAAATAGAGTAACAAAATTAAAGGAACTAGTCAAATGAGTAGAAAATATAATCAATCAAGGATCATGGTAAGTCAACATTACATAATCTAGTTAACCATGCAACCAAGAGATAAAAAAGAAACAGATGGTGAAAATTCGTACGTTATTGCATGGTGCTCCACCAGTACATGGCCAGCCCCCAGGGCTGCATCACGAACAGATTCATTCTCATCGGCAAGACCTAAAGTATTAGGGCACCATCAGTTTTCATAAGTCAAACCCTAGTCTAGAAGTTAAAAGTCTGCTAAAAGTGATAGGTTCACCATCCAGAATGGCTGGTAACACAAGCTGCAAGTAGTTTTGGAATTGAGCACCCAAGGACCTTGGTAAGAACTGCAATTAACAAGCGAAAGCTTTTAGAAAAATCTTACGACAGTGAAGTTTGAGGAATATCTGTGACAGAGTTCACCTTGAAAAGCGTAAGGTAACCATCCCGGACTGATGCTTTTTGATGAGAACAATGACGAATGAGATCAGGAAGTACATTTTCAAAGTACTCTGTCCCAAGAGCTGCTAAAACCTGAAGAGAAACATAAGGAAAATGAATGATAACATATGCAACTATAATTAGTCAGAAACAATTGTTAGCAGAAGCTGAGATCACCGATTTTGCAACCTGATCTATTTCCAAATATGCTATACACCATATCAATTTCGGATGTACTTAATAACGACATTATACGTTGGTACCATATTGATCGAAGACGAGCATAAATATATACAGAGACGTCTCCATAAAATTGAATAATAAAATTCTAATTCTCATGTACTGGAAAAGTGCTAAAGCTAACAGATAATGTAGTGAATTTACACGACATCAAACTAGGTGTTTTGACGTAAGGAAACAAAGCAACCAAAAACACATCTTACTCTACATACCTCACTTAAACCCTGAGCAGCTCCAGATCTTTCAACATTGCTTGTATCAGATTTTAGAGTCTCGAATAGCCATGGAACAAGATCTGGGAAATTGTCCTCTCCCATTCCTCTGATAAGTGACCCGACAGCCCTTGCTGCCACAGAACGTACCTCGGGAATTGGATCCACAAGAACCTGACAACTCCAGTGTTCAAACGAATATAAAAACGTATGTAAGAGAGAACTCATTATTTTGGTAAGAACGGAAAATTACCTTTTTAACCTCGGGAAGCAGCAATCCTATGTAAGGAATCATATCCTTTGGCTCTGTCACCAAAGAACACATATTACCAACAATTTGGGAAGCTTTCTTTTTCGTTTCAGAACTCCTTTCTCTTAATCCTCTATGGACTATTGGTACCAATAGTGCAAGTGAAGGGGCATCAACAGAATTTACAAATGTTGTCTGGAACAAGAGAAGAGAGAGTGAGAAGAAAAAAGCAAAAGAAGAGAAATACAATCACAAGAGAAATATAGAATCCTTACTTGAAGAAGGATGTCGAGAGAATGTCGTGTGTACTCATTCGGATCTGTTAAGGCCAATAGAAGAGTGGGGACAAGAGAGGATATCTCTGGGTTCTTTATGACGCTTCCAACCTAAGAATAATTGTTGAGAAGACTCCAGTCAGTAAAGTCTACGAAATATGGAATATGTTCTGTTATATCAGTCCAACCTGCTGAAGTGCCAGCTGCCCAGCTGACTGAACTTTTGGATGTGTATCCGTCAAAACCTGTACAATTTTATGTCATGGAATCAGATAATATCAAATAACCTACGGAACGAAATTCTCTCCCAGGATGTGAAAAGCCCCAAATTGGTCAGAGGAAACCAAAAGTAAGGGTATCAATTACGAAGCAACTGAAAACTACATGCATTACACACCTCTGTAAGTTTTGGCACAACCCTAGGAAGGCATTGAGACAGTTGCTGAGGATTACAAAATGCCATAGCTCCGAGGAGCTGTACACTGCTTTGCTTTGTTCTCCATGCTTTATCTTCAAGACCCTATCAAAAACAACGAAATAAGCAGAAACGTACACTTCATGCAAGACCAAAGAATAAATGCAACGAGTAATAGCAGCTTTACTAACCAAACCTTATTACTAAGGTGCAACATTAAAACAGAATAGAACTATAAGAAAAGGGAGGGATAATCAAAATGCAATCATACAAGCATCAGTAAATTTTCCATCTATTTAATTCCACCAAAACCATAAAAACGAAAAAGAAAATAGCACTATCACATACTTTATACAATAAAAACGATGATCATAAGCAGAGCACATGTCAATGCACAAAACCTTAGTTATATAACACTAAACTTAAAGATCTTTAGAATACTATAAACTATCACCTTGAGTAGAGAAGGAAGGACAAGTTTCACACCATATGCGGATAGATGAGACATCATAGCTCGAGCTGCGCATTCTGCTGCTTCACGAACAGCCCCAACTTGGTCAGAGAACGACACCAGAAGCAAGGGTAACATCTTGATCACATACCTTAATCAAAAGAATCAAATATGAGATTATTAGCAAGTTGCAACATTAGCTTTTAACATGTTGATCACTAGAGATTTCACTTACGGTTCAAATAATTTTCCAAGCTTCTCGCAGAGACATTCAAATGCAAGTAGTGCTCCTTCACGCCGTTTTGCAAGATTTCTGCAGCCAAAACACAAAGGGCTTAGCGGATGTGAAGAAAGGTTTGCATATTATCCCTACATATGATAAAAAAAAAAATATAGCACTACAAGAAAAACGACAGCAGTTAAATACGCCACTACGGTGGAATATTGACCTACAAGGGATGCTTTTCGTGTAAATATAATCTGATTATCTATGTGATGTATTACATAAGATAACCAAAAAAGGCAGCAGTTACTAGATATTATACAAAATATATGATAACTACATATGGAACAAAAATACAGCATTAAACAAAAACAAAAACAAAAAGCACAGTTAAATAACCCACTACAATGGTTCATGCAAATTTCCTATGATGTATTCCTACTGATAATAACCAGTGGAGCTAATTCATGAGAAGGGACTTTTGACTCTGACAGCTAAAAGACCAAAGCAAAATAAGAAAAACGTGAATAGATTCACAGCCAAAATGAACGACAAAAGAAGCACATAAACAATAAATTTAAAATACCATCTATAAATATGAAATAAAAAAGGATGCAAATAGGATGCAGACAGAAGCACCTGTCGATAAGAGCTTCTTGCAAAGTGACTACAAGACCATATTGCTTCAAGCTAGAAATTCCAAAGCCCATAACCACTCCCGCAAGACCAAAGGCCGCTCCTCTTCGCTCACCATATTTATCACTCTTCATTAGCTTATCCAAGAGCCTCGAAAAAAGGGCAGGGGAATCCTCCTAACAAAAAATGAGAGATACACGATGACAGGCCATAAAATTTCTTCAAGCCAACTAATAAGAAACAACGTAATCGCAAAAACATACTTTCTTTGATTGCACAAGTGGAGAAAGGCATGTTGAGACTGCACGCTGAACAGATTCTGAAGGTGTATCTAACACCTCCAACAGCTTTTCCACGACAGTAAGGACTTTAGGATCATCCTGTAATCATTAGTGAGCATATAAGATAGAGAAGAAAATCATGTGCATTATGACAAGATTTACACGAACGGTAGAGTTATCACTTTTGCTAAGTGCTTTGCCAATGCTCCAGTGAATATAACAACACCCTCACGAACCAGATCATATGCCTCTTCATCTGATGCCTGCATGATAAGAGATTAGATGACGCTCAGAAGCTATTTGTAATCATCATGAAACAAACGATGTACCAGCTTTAAGTTGCTTGTAGAACAGACCTTCTTATTTAAATAATTCTCGAAGATGGGGAACAACAATGAAACGTTTTCTTTGCCATGCTTATCAATAATCATAATACCAGCATTGATCATCCTTCCACGAACATCGGGGTTGGGATCAGCCTGCATTTGGGGAAAAAATACAAAGTTCTTATAACGCTTTGAATAGAAGTCAAAAGCTAGCTATAGTTTCAAAAACAACGTAAGTAGTGAGTTATTTCAATTCAGAAGCATTTATCTGACAGGGTGAGAAGAAAATACCAGAGCCCGGGATATCAAAAAGGTCATAACAGCAGGAAGGTCCTTTGTTGTCAAGACATCGGCAGCAGATTGCAGTGCTAAGGCAATTCCTTGCCTGCCTATCCAACCAGCATGGATGACATCCTCACCAGACGTAGTAGCATCACGAATGTACAGGGAAAATAAAGTAGAAAGTGATAGCTGCAAAAATAATTAATTTTTAAAAACCTTTCTTATTGTCACATGAAGTAATGATTCAAGAAATGTTGTAACCTGGATTGACGTCGGACTTTCATGCAGTGCAGCAGCCAATGCTTCTGCTGCAGCTAATCGGACATTTAGATTTATATGAGAAAGTGCCTTAAAGATGCCTGAATAATCGGTGCCCAAGTCATAACCATAACGGGCCCAAATATCATCTGCTGTTTCAGCCACTGACTGCAAGCATTAAGATCACAGAGTATCAGATGGTGCAACGACACAATCATCTGAGAGTAAGAATTTTGTTAGCTCCAGCCAAGAACATCAGCTTAGTTGTTAAGACACAAACAAACATTCATATAGATATACGTACAATAGAAAACGAACTTAGTAATAACCAACAGCAAACATAACTAGATATTATATCAAATTATGAATGGTTAACCTTTTCAGGATCATGTACAGCTATCCATATGTTTGTGGCTATATCAACATTTTGGGGAAGGGAGTATTTGGAAACAGCTGGAATGCACTTTACTGCGTTTAAGCAGGCCATTCTGACATGAACATCTTTTGAATATACTCCATAGAGCGCCTGTAAACATGAAATGAAATATAAGTTATAACTCTACAGAACCAGAAATATAACACTATATAACACAGGAAAATAAATACATTTGCGACATCATCTGCTTGCAATCCAAGACATAATTCATTCAGTGCAGGCCCAATTGATGCTTGATACGCAGGAACAACACCTAGCACATGATATAGAACCTGAAAATATTGATCAGATGTTAGGTACTTCAAAAAAAAGTAAAGCTGGCTACATTCAAGACATCACTTGTCACAATAACATGAAAAGATATGAGAACAATTAAATATTCAATAAAAGCTATAATAGTGTAAAAACAGATAGGGCTCAAGTCACTAAACTGATATCATCCGGAGTCTAGGAAGTGGCAGCATTGGATCTAGATGCATGTACAGAATGCGAAGCACATCATCGTGAAGCGTTGTCCGCTTTGATGACAGTAAAATTCGCTCCAGTATCTGACAAGACAAAAAGCCGAGCTCATTCAGTGACAAGAAATACAAGTTAATATATAATGTCAACAGAAATGATAAGAAACAAACCGGGAAGATGAACGTGAAGGTATCTACAGGAAGTGAGCTTGATTTACAAGATACGGACAACCCGTTTACAATCCTCTCAAAAAGACCCTCATATGTTTTCCCAGCCTTGTCAACTGATGGTCGAAAATCAGATGAAGCATCAACTTCATCAATGGCGATCAAACGCAGAGCAGTTGCAATTTCTAGAGCCCAATTACACAGTGGCTGAACTGTACACCTTGCCAGCTTCACCATGTTCTCAAAGGCTGCATCACCTACAATATGAGATCGCAGCAAAGGATCCAAAAACCTGGCCTGAGAAAGAAAAGTTTAAGAGCTTAATCTTAAAATTATGGAAGCGGCATTAGCAGAGGAATGAAATTTAATTGTTTCCAAAATTGTTTCTTCGCTTTGTGGCACTAAGATATGTACTACAACTCTTATGGAACTAAGCACCGAAGCTTTTACATACCAAAGACGGTAACTGACTGTGACAAAACACAGGATTAGCAAGACCCATCTCCCCAAGAGCATGAAGAACCAGCGAAAGATTTTTTTGTATCATGTGAACCTTTTCCCGTATGGAGGCCTCCTCTTTGAGCATCAGTTCACGTGCCTCTTCCTTTGGCGTTTTTCCTTTGTCTGCAAATATTATTTCACTTAAGAATATATGCTGGGGGGCTAATACTAAATAGAATGTTTCAACTATATGTGTACCAGCTTTCTTTGTCAACTTCGTATTGTCCCTTCTACCCGGATTTGCAGCATCCCTACTAGCCAATCCTTTCTTCAGAGACTGATTAGAAATCTACAACAAGTAACAAGAAGGAGATATTACTAGATACAATATGCTAAATGTAGAACGATGTATGAAGTATAAAACACATAACATAGAGTAAACGAATGTAAGTACCGTCTCCGGCTTTGTGTGCTTGGCACCAATCGTTTCAGCAACATAAACACCTTGCTCACTTGAAAGCATTCCCTCAGGGGTCTGGAAGATCTGAATAAAAGCATAAAAATATAAGTAATAACTACTCAAAAGTTGCAGCTGAAAAGTGTAGTACCCATCGCACTCTGTATGAAATGTTACAGTTAGACTTTAGAACTCGGCAAGTGTCTACGAAGAGAGGAAAGAAGTGCTAACTCCATAATGTACTATATAAAGACATACAGCAAAAATGAGAAGACGTACCTTAATGTCAGTCATCGAAAGCATATCATGAGAGAGCCGATCTGGAAGTTCTTGCATATGCTAGACAGATAAATAAAAAAATATCAGCAAACAAACTAAACTTTAGAAATTCGTTCATTAGAAAACAAATTTGATTAAATGCAATACCATCTTAAACACTGTAAATGTGTCCTCTGGGGCCAGAGACATCATTGTGGACAAGGCATATACTGCCGCTTGCTGCTCAGAAGTTCTCGGACTCATTAGTCCCATTGGTCCAAGCAGACGCTGAAACATTTATTAAAATCAATAGTCGATTAATAATGATAAGCAACAAACGAAAACCACAAATCTTGGTGACGTAGAAGTCACTGACAGTCGTGAGATCACCTTGCAAACACTTTGTCCATTGGTAGACAAAAAAGTAGCAACATCAAGACCACAAGTCTTGAGACACTTTTGCAATCTCTGTGTATAACCAAAGGTGAAATCACTATTAAATAGTGCAAATAAAAAAAAATGATTAAGTATTAACAAAACAAAATTAGTAATGTCAAAATTACCTTCCAAACAGCATCTCTTTTTCCAGTACCAACTATGATTGGATGATGTGAGCAAAATATGGCACGATCAATCCATGAGCTGGGAGGTCCAGCAACTGCAGCCGATGAAATAACAATCAAAGCCTTCACTAACACCTCTACAGAAGGGACGAGGGGAGCTTGATGATCCACGGAATTATCTCTGTCACTACAGACGTGTCAAGTTAGTATCTAGAATGAATAAGTCGATATTGGATTTTTGGTCACAACCATTAAAAATGTGAAATGAGTTGTACCTGGTTCTAGAAGAAACGATTTTTTCCTGAGTAAGTGAAAGGAAACCCGAGAAATCGTCTAAAAGGGTCGTGGCAAGCTGTGGAGTTGTGTGAAAGATCTTGGTAACACAATTGTAAGCTGATCTACGGACATTCCAGCTTGAATGGCAGAGTAGAAATAGAAGCAACTGCATAGAAAATGACACCTTAAGTCAAGAACAAGAAGAGAAGGTTACCAAACATGATCTCGCTTAGGTTACCTGTGACAGTGGTTTCACTGAAAATGCTTCCAAGACCCTAAAATTAAGCAGGAGATATGTTTACGACTTATACAAACAGGCAAACAACGAATCTCCAGCATTAGGCAGCACATTTACCTGGAGGAATGTTCCACGAGTAGCACCTCAAGAAGCTCGACACATAAAACACAATCATCACTTGATAGTTTTGAGGCCTTTTAGTTGTTACATACAAAACGAAGAAAAAAGTAAAGTAAAAGTGAGTACCTTGCCATGGCAAGAGCAGATCACAGAATAAGTACCAGAAGTAAATTTATACAGAAAATATTACCATGTTAATTTGCACAAGCGAGGGCTCATGTTGGGATATCAAAGTCCATAACTTCTCCTTCACCATCGTATCCTCTGGAGATAACACGAGGAAAATAAAACGATTAAGCAGAAAGTGACACTGGACCTTCAGATTCTACTGATTAAGAGCAAAGTGACACGTAAGCTCCTAATTTATACCTGCTTTAATGTCACAAGCAGCAATCTTGGAAACGATCAGCAGAGCATACATTCCATCCAGACGTTGTACAGCCTTTGTAAAACCGGTCTTTACAAGTTGAATTAAAGGGGACAGCAAGTCTGATATCTGTAGTATATAGTAAATAGAGTATTTAGTCAAAGAGAGGGTTGAGATTATAAAAGCCAGAAAGGATGCTTGCAAGGAGACCTGGGATATTGTATCAGGGTTTCTGCATATGATCCGTAGACAGCGGAGATGCCCTCGCCTTAGAGCTTCTTTCTCCTTAAGACCGGCGGCGATGAAAGAAACAAAGTTTGGTTGGACTGCATCAGAAGATCGAGACACCCAGGAAGCTAAGGCAGACAAAATTGAAAGTTTTACGTCTTCATTTCCTACAGATAATAACAAGTAATCAGTTAGAAGGCGACAATAAAGGTAGAGAGTTAAACTAAATCCGGAAAAGTTTTGTTCACTTAAAAGTTTTGGATATGAATCATCCAAAAGTTACCTTCGTCCTTGTAGCAGGCTATGAGAAAGCTGCATACTGTCCTAGACAAAGAACCAATATACTTTCCTTCAGGAGCAGTTGCCAGTTCTTGCACTGCAGTCAGCATCCCAATTCTTTGATGTGGAGATTGAAGTCTTCCTTCAGAACCTTCAAGACAGAATCCCGCATTTAATCATATAATATCAGTTAGGATAATAGTCAGCATGCCTATTCGCTATCTATGAGGAATTCAATGAATAACAAGGCTTAAAGACCAACCTCCAATTACAGCTTTAACGGACGCGAACATTGCTTCTATAGTATCAGGATTACTTGATTTTTCACTTAAGCACCTAACCATTGATAAGGCACCAAGACGCCTGTCTTCATCCATATGCCGCGCTTGTGGTAAGATAACTGGTAGCAGTTCCAGGGCATACTTACTTAAATCGATGTTTACACTTGCTAATAGAAGTCCAACTGATTCCAGGACAATTTCGGGGTTGCGTTTCAACATTTTAAGTGCTGCTGGAAGGATGACAGTTTGGAATTCCTCATGTGACAAGCGCAGAAGAAGAGGTTGAAAACATTTACATATGTTTTGTTTCAGCTTTTCTCTAGAATTCAGGACATCTTTAACATAGATATCAACAAATATCGCCTGCAGACCAATGAAAAATAGAAGAGTTACGGGAAAAAAATCATTAGAAAATCAAGTTTTGTTTAAGAAACAAAGCGAAATGGAAAATTAAATTGTAACTATCTTACCTTTGACTGTTCAAACAGAGCAGGAGACGAACAGGTGAACTCGATCAGTAGTCCTAACAGCTCAGGGGTATCCTTATATGGAATCCGAGAATTTTTAAGTTCGTCCATATATGCATTGTAGACAGCTTGTGACTACAAAAAAAAAAAAAAAAAACCGAAAATTCTTCATATATACACAGTTCATGCAACTGATTATTTAATTCAATTTGGCAAAAAAGGCTGACAGTCAAAGGCAGACCTGAGAGAACAAATGGAACATAAATCTCTTACAAGCCCTCCGCATACGGAAAGAGCTCTCCATAACGACCCCAAGTAATGAAGCCTGTGCTGATGCTACCCTAACAAAACCATTCCTGGAAACGGTAGCAAACTGACTTTTCCCCAGAAGAAGACATGACCACGCTAGTAGTCGGTAACAGACGATACTGAAACAAGATTTCAACTCCTTCTCCATAACTTGTACAAGTAGGGCGGCGAAAGCTTTCATAAAGGTAACATTTGCCAAGCCCTTTACAACCAAATCATCTACAGCTTTCCGTGAGGCACGGTCATCATATATAGCCAATGTTTGGAATATTATGTCAACCAAAACAGTTGCAATATCAGACGACATATCTGCAGAGTAAATAATTCAGATCAAATCAGAAACGGCAATATAAATTGGAAAATGGCTTTAGCTGTGGCACATCAACTAGATCAGGATCAAGATCTTTTCCTCAATATACAATATGAGAAGAAATCAAGTTCAATGATTTGAACATGCTTCAAATAACTATTACTCAATGGTCAAAACACGGAACCAATGATAAGATGTTAAATAAATGCTGACCGAAATTCTGGAGAAACTGAGGGATTTCATGACGGAAGATCCGGACCCGGACTAAAGTGGAGCTTGTAGAGACTGAGCCAGCAATGGAGAGTAGACACTCCAAAGGAGTAGCCATTGACTGGAGGAGACAGGTTGCTAGGTCAGACAAACGAACAGAAAGAAAGGTAAGGCTTCTTCTCTGTCGCTCCCTCGCTAACTAGGGTTTTTAGGCAGATGTTGCTAAGCCGCTCGTTTTGACATGAACCTGAAACTACGCTTGTGGGCTTCGATTTAATCTTTCGTTATTCATTCGGCCTTTTCTCAAGTCCATGGATTTGAGTTAAAATCAGATATCTCCTCTTGTGTATTCTTATTTTTGTTGTGAGATCGATAATTTTTTATATATATACCAGTGGTACGGGCGGGTGAGATTACAATAAAATTATTTAATTTTATAAAACACTTGAAAATTGAATGTTTATTTTGAAATTGTTTAATTGTTTTGTATTGACCATTGTATGTGTTGTTATTTCATTTTTTACCTTATACTGTAAATTATGGTGGAGCTTGGTTGTTTTGTCACGTATTGGAGGAATGCGTGCGTTTGTTTCTGTTTGTCGTGCGGTGATGATGTTTTCAGTTGATAGGTTTAATGTGGTGTGATGGGAATGAATGTTTATATAACTTTGTATATGATTTGGTATTTATTGTTTAGCAAAGAACTTATCGATATAGGTTTGTGAAATTTGGCTATGTGAGAGTGATTGTGTATATTCAGTGCGTAGTTATGGGGTTCTGTTTGGGTAGTTACTGAGTTGCGTGAGAGTTTGTGGGATGCAGTCGGCTTGTTTAACCATGGATGTCTTCCATCAACACATGTGTTGTGATATTTGTTGGAGAGGAAAAATTTAGTTATGATCTAAGTTGCTTGCTTAGCAAGATAGCTCATCTTGGGATGGTTGGGGATTGATGGTGAAAGATCCTTTCAAAGCTCGAGCATTGAGTCCAGCATGAGGCATTGTTTTCCTGACATCACTTTGTCGAGGTTTCTTCTTTGCCATTTGGTAATGATCAGAGGAGTTCCTATGCAGCAAAGTAGAGAGCCAAGTATTTAAGAAAATTAACATTTAGGAGTTTCAATCGTTTAGTTGTGAGAGAGTAGGTTTTGAGAATATCTTCAAGCCTCTGTTGTTATTTGAAACATTTTCTCTTATTTGAAACTTTTTTTGTATGGCGATTAATAGAGGGTGTGTTTATGGAAAATAATGACAGACCGTTTTCTTTGTATATAGTACTTGAACAAAACACCTACAAACAATTGTTTTAATGTATTAATATATATAATAGTGATGGGATAACTTTGTTAGAGGATTAAAGTATTTATTAACCGGTTGTATGTGAAAAAATTTTTGTACATAGCTATGAAGTGAGTGATATCATTAAAAAATATATAAAAACAGTTTTTAAAACAGTTTTTCGCGCTAACTAAGATGAAATTTATTTAAAATCTACTGAAATTTCTATTTAGCATATACAACTCTTCAGCGTTGTGGAAATATAATGTTTTGCACATAAACTTCTTCTGAGAACTACATAAAACCACTTCTGTAAAAGGTGATTTTGTTGTAGTGATATCACTCAATGTAAAAATGTTAGTTATCTACTACTGTGTCATATTCTGAACTTATAAGTTCAGTTAAAATTGTTTTTACATTGGGTCTTTTGATTTTAGTATAACAGATTAATCATTTAGCATATAAACGGCTCTGCAAAATTGTGAAAACAAAACTGTGAACAATAATATACAAATTCCATTCTATATAATTCAGTTTGGCAGATTTTTACTCATAAATGAACTTATCCTTATGATTTTATCTATTAAGAAGCTTATTTTATTGAGTGGGCCAGAAAAGACAGAGATGTGGGATGTCCATAACTTTCAGTAACCAAAATCTTTCTTATTTTCATCAACCTCAAACTCTCTGTTTTGTTGCTACACGTTTAGCTTTGAAATTTGCATTTGAAACCATTCCAAGTGATTCCATGACAAAACTACATACATGGTTACCCTAAACTCTTAAGGTAACAAAAGCAGAGTAGTTGCGTCAGCAACAGCTAGAAAGGTCAAAGCATTTGCAGAGCAGACCAAATAGTGGACTAAATCCATCTTTTAAAGTTGCAGCAAATCTCTATGTTCGATGGCAATTGAAAGGTTAGCCTCCTCGTCCTTTTAGTTGAGTCCTTTTGCAGTAATACATCATAACTGAACGAAGCCAATTGTGACAAATTAGCAAAATAATATTAACAATCTCATATAGTTTGACGATAATTTCTTCCAAGAAAATAATATAATTTCCTCAACGTTACTTATTTATATATTTATCTATACTAAGCTTTCCTAAGTACCCCAACAACTTCAACTAATGTAAATAGAGAGAAACAATTGGAGATGGTTTTAGAGAGAGTGATGAGTTATGTAAAAATAACACCCTTATTTATAGTTGTAGATTTGATATGTAACGTTGGAGGAGTGGGAGGGGAAGTATTGTAAAAGTAAGCCTTTTTAGTATACTTTTCTGAAGAAAGTCAAGAACTAACTAAGAATCAAAGGAAGAAAAATAACTGGAGTTATGAATATATACACTTGGACTGCTACAACAATAGAGGTCATGATCTCTAAGAACTTGTTTTTCTGTTTCAGGGAAGGAAATTATAATTGTTAATTTCAGTAGCATTACATGACCATACTTCTTCAACAGTTTCCATAGAGACTGATGTGGTAATTCTCCTCGCTGGTCCCGATGATCAGTAAGCCATGAGGAGAAAGTGGATGCCGGTAACCTACGGCGGTGATAAAGATAGAGAGAGGAAGAGAAGCTTTAGATGTCAGATCAAATTCATACTTGTAACACATTTCACTTTTGTAACTTCATAAGCGATGATGAAAGAACGCTCTTGTCTTTTTATGAGCAAACCTTATCACTAAAATGATATTTAGTTTACTGTTTCAGAGCAAACATATTTTATTTTCGTATCACATAAATGATAAAGGTTTTAAGTTTCTTATGCTAAACTATAACAGCTCAAATTACAACAAACATAAACCGGTACACCCTAACCGAGCCATGGCTAAAATCACAATAACCAAAAGACCTCTCACTAAAAGCTTATACAGCAGAGTGAGCTGTCCCACAAAGAGACATTAAATCCTAAAAGCATTTCAGATTCTTAATGAAATTTACAGTAATCTGCGGTCCAATCCTTCCTTCTAGTGGATTAAATGAGATTGTTAATTAGGCTGATTAAATAATAGCCTCATACGTTACAGGAGCGACATTCAACGTTGATTGTTACGAAAGAACATTTGTTCAATTCATGTGAAGGCCAAGAACATATTATATTATTCGAAATTAAAAAAACCTATAACGTAGGAACGTGAGATGTTGCATCTTTGAATCTCTTATGTTCGGCTGAATTAGTTTTGAACTTTTGGTATTTAAATATGTCAGGCACCTGAAGTTATATAACAACAATGAAAGCTTCGTTGGGTTTTTTTCCATATGGTTCACTGTCCAAGTTCCAACTTAACTAACAGAGATAATGGGACTCCTGTTAACAAATATCTCATCATCAAAGAACAGTCATTCTAATACCATAAGCACTTTGCAGTGTCGAACACAAGCATGACACCATAAGTATAGAGTACAATTAAAAAAAAAACAAATGAAAATTAAGTTACAAACAGATCTTGTTATTTTTTTTTTCAATGAATAATTCATTATAATGTTTGAAATCAACAGACTTGGAAACAAAACAAAAGAGAGAAGAGAAAAGCAAACACAACATCAGTAGATGCTATAAGGGATAACTTCCAACAAAAGGAAGAGAAAGATCAAAGTGAAGTCTTCATCTGCAACTAGGAAGATACGACCATACGACTTTATCAGGAAAGGTTGTCGTTCCTAGCTTCCGATAGTAGAAGAGAAGATAACCAAAGTGGACCACCCTTCGCAACATAGGATTGAAGTCGGCGATCCTTTGTTACACTCGTAGCAATTTCCACAGCCAAAGAGTTGACTCCAAGCGAAACATCCAGCAACTGACACTGATCAAAGGAGTGCATGGAGCGTAAAATATGTGAGATTACGAGAGCTGCATTAGGGTAGGACTGAGGGTTCAGGAGAGCATCTAGAGTCTGTGGCGAAGAGATCTCAAGGATCACTCTCTTAACACGAAGATCAAGAAGTGCACTAACTGCCCATCCCAGCGAGTATAAACTAGCTTCAAATGCCGATGGAGCCAAAGGGAAAGCTCTTCTACTATGGAAAAGTGGTAAGCCAGAGGAATCCCTCGCAATCCAGGCCGCACCAAAAAATTGTGATGAACTTGTCCAAGAGGATGCTACATTACATTTAACAGAACCCACTGGTGGTTTTTGCCACTTCAAACTCACAACAGTATTAGAGGAAGAGGTAGAGGGAGAATCAGAGCTGAGAAGCTGGGAAGATAACCATATAGCAGACTCCTCCGAGGCTTTGTTAAAGATTGATGAGCCACTGTATTGAACCTGTTCAAAGCAAAAGGAATTGCGGGCCTTCCATATGTGCCATAGAATCCAGGGGAATGAAAGGCGAGAAGCGTTCTCCGGGGAAAGCTTTTTGCTTACAGACATCAAGTGGTAAAAATTTAACCATACCGACGACCTAGAGAAACCACCAGGAGGAAGCGGGAATTGTGATAGAGACCACGCCTCCTTTGCAGCCTCACAATGAAAGAGAACATGAGAGATTGTCTCTTCCCATAACCCGCACCTAGGACATGTCGTGTCTAACAAGATACCGCGAGATCGTAGTCTTTCTTTGACCGCTAAAGCTCCCGACAATACACGCCACATGAAATGCCTGATCTTAGGAGAGGTATGGGTTTTCCAAAGATCTTTCCATAGTTTGCGCTCAATAGGGGGAAGACCCGGAGATGGAGGAGCTTGTAACCTCTCCAATGTCTCAGCTAGCTTGTATCCACTTTTAGAATTATAGAAACCAGATTTTGAGAGGCCCCAGACTTTGCCATCTTGAGATGAGAGGTCTAATCCCGTATTCAAGACCAAATCAACGTCTTCTTCCGCAATAACTTCCCTAACTCTTGGGATGTTCCATGATCCGTCAATAGGGTTGATCAGGTCACTAACCGAGAGAGTGAGATCCACAACAGCATCCTGGCGATATTGAGGAGGACGAGGAACCTCAGTCTTGATCCAGGTATCAATCCAGACACGAGTACTCTCTCCATTCCCGATCTTCTGCAAAAGACCCTGAGAGAAGAGCTCTCTACCATGAAGAATACTGCGCCAGGCATAGGAGGGTCTTGTGCCAACGCTACATTCCAAAAAGGAAGATCGAGCAAAGTAGCGTTGTTGTAAGATCCGAGCCAGGAGGGAAGTGGGGTTCGACCATATTCTCCAAGCTTGTTTCGCAAGGAGAGACTGGTTGAACTTTTCAATATCTCGAAACCCTAAACCACCAAGCTCTTTGTCTTTACACAGTGACTTCCAAGCAACCCAAGAGATTTTCTTTTTGTTATTCCCCGAGCTCCACCAAAACTCCCTCATAACGCTAGTTATCTTTTCACACACATCCTTAGGAAGCTTAAAGCAGGACATCACATAGATAGGCAGAGCCATTGCCACTGATTTCAGCAAGATTTCCTTTCCACCTTGAGAGAGAGTTTTAGCAAACCAGCCCTGTAACCTCCCTTGGAGCTTTTCCTTGATAAAATTTAAAAGCTTTATCTTAGAGCCACTGAAGCATTCAGGTAATCCGAGGTAAGAGCCAGAGCCACCTTCTTTTTCGATACCTAGAATCCTTTTAATTTCTGCTTTCGAATTCTCTGGTACCTTAGCTCCGAAGATCACCGATGACTTTTGAAGGTTGATAATCTGTCCCGAAGCATCACCGTAGGCTTTCAAACACACCATGATCTCTTTAGCCTATGTTACATTCGCATTACACAGGAGAAGACTGTCGTCAGCAAATAGGAGATGATGAACCGAAGGGCAAGAAGCAGATAGCTTAATGCCATTAATGCGTCCAGAAGCTTCAGCGGAATTAAGACAAGAGACGAGGGCTTCTGCACAGAGAATGAACAAGAATGGCGATAAGGGGTCGCCTTGCCTAATACCTCTCTCCGGTCTGATGAAGCCATGAGACGTACCATTAAGTAGAATAGAGAATGAAACCGTGGTCACACAAGCCATGATCCATCTAATCCATACTCTATCAAAACCCATTTTTTCCAACAGTATCTCGAGAAAACTCCATTCAACCCTATCATAAGCTTTCGACATATCGGTTTTAATGGCCATGCATTCCTCTGAGACCTTAGGATTAGTACGGAGACCATGCACCATCTCGTGGGCAATAAGGATGTTATCGGAGATCAGTCTACCAGCCACAAAGGCTCCTTGAGTCTCTGAAATAAGGAGAGGCATAATGGTTTTCAAACGATTATATAAAATCTTTGAAATGATTTTATACTGAACCGAACACAAGCTTATGGGCCGAAGGTCTTTCATGCTTGATGGTTTTGGAATCTTAGGGAGAAGGCTGAGTTGTGTATGGTTCCAGCCTTCAGGTATAATAGATGAATTGAAAAACTGAGTGATTTCAGCCGTTAGTTGAGGTCCCACAATGTGCCAGAATTTTTGATAGAAGATCCCAGTAAGACCGTCCTCTCCTGGAGCGCTGCTCCCCTTCACACTGAAAGCCGCTTTCATGATCTCCTCAGCCGAGACAGGCTCTGTTAGCTTCTGGTTCATATCCTCTGTGACACGTCCTTGGAAATCCATGAACAGAGATTCTATGTCAAAAGGGCTAGAGCTTCTGAAGAGGTCACGATAGTACTCTACTGCGATGTTCCCTTTAGATCCCTCTGTAAAATGTTCGTGCCCAAGCTCATCCAGAAGCATAAGGATTCGGTTTTGAAGTCTTTTTCCTTTCACTGAATTGTGGAAAAACTTCGTGTTACGATCCCCAGACCTCAACCATTCCTCTCTGCATTTCTGTCTCCAATAGGTCTCTTCTTCTTTCAAGGCATCAGCTAACTCCACTTTTAACTTCTTCATGAAATAAAAACAGGGGAAACGTTTAGAGACTTCTTTCTCTAGTTCGGCCTGTAAGCGGGAGATCTTTGATTTAGAATTGACATCCGCTGTTTTCTTCCAACGCAAGATACCTCTCCTACAGCGACCAATACGATCCATAGTGTTACTCGTATCATCCTCTCCTAAACCCCAAATCTTTTTCACAACCTCCTCAAAACCAGCTTTATTAATGAACCGTTTATCAAAGAAGAAGCGGTTCCGACTGGGATCATCTTTCTCTAAGGCAAAACAGATTCTGATAGGACGATGATCAGATGCCCATAGTTCCAAATACTCCATGTTAGAACGAGGAAAGAGTGAGAACCATTCATTGTTCCCAAAGCTACGGTCTAACCGACATTGTACCCACACATTGTCTCTCTTGCCGGCCCATGAAAGCCAATTCTCAGAGAAACGTAGTTCTCTAATTTTGCAATTTTCTGCCATATTTCTAAAGTTCCAAAAACTGGCATCACTGCGAACAGCACCCCCAAGCTTTTCTTCATTGGACATCAATTCATTAAAATCACCCGCGAGTATCCAAGCTTCATCGCGAACCAAACCAATATCCACCAGACGAGCCCATACTTCTTGTCTTTTTGCCGTCACCGGATCACCATACACACAAGTTAGGAAGAAATTAATCGACCCCAACTTGACTTCCATATCGATAATTCTTTTGTCACTAGATAAAACTGAAACCGAGTAGCTATCTTTCCACATGACAGCCAGACCACCACTAAGACCAACTGGCTCCACCGTAAATAAGTGATCATAACCCAAACTTTGCTGCAAACCCTTAACGTAAACATCCTTTTGCTTTGTTTCCATAAGAAATAAAAAATCCGGGAAATACTTCCTCCTGAAGACCCGGAGTTGTTGAACTGTTTCAGAGCTACCTGCTCCTTGACAGTTCCAGCTGAAGATGCTCATTGGGATGGCAGCGGCTTCAATACGGAAGCCACCGAAGAGTTTGTGTGTTTTGGGGTTTTGTTGTCCGAGAATTGAACAGAGGAAGACTGTTTCCTTTTCGAACTTGAGACTAACGGCTGAGTAGAAACCTCTGGAGTAGCTGAGGCTAACGTAATGGGCTCTTTGGACGCCAGCTTTCTTTTCCATGAGGAAGGGCGTTTTCTTAAACTCTTGCTCGCACCTGAATTTCCAGTGACTCGCCCTCCCGAAGAAGGGCCAAGCTGAAAACCCGACAGGGTCTTCACAGGCGCAGAGAAAGTAACAGAGTTAGTATCAGAACACTCTTCTTCTTCCCCATTAACTTCCAGAGTTTTCGTCAAAGGTTCTAAGAGACGCAAAGATTTCTCCTTTCTTGCCATCTCAGTGGGGCCAACAGGGTAATGATAAACATGTCCCTTCCCTTTGTCAAGCTCAGTTGTGATTCTAGCCAAACGAAGAGATGATTCCCTAGCATTCTCAGCAATACCTTGTCGTACACGTTCAATCCGAGCTCTTCTTTCAGTCTCATCAGCATGAGAGATGTATAGCATAGCCATCTTCTGTTCTTCAATCCGAGCTCTTCTTTCACTCTCATCAGCACTAGATCTCGATCCGCGCAGCCGCGCGGGTTTTTGTTTTTATTTATTTTTTATAAAATATTTTGTTTTCAATTCTAAATTGTTATATATTATAATATATATGTGTCTATCAATTTTTAAAACATAATAAGTTTACGCTATATTTTTTCATTGGATAAATTGTTTCAAACTTTCACATGTATTTGTATCTTCTTCTATATATATATATTTTCGGATAATTATTTCATTATTAAAATCGTAACTATATATATAAAGATTAGTAAAATATTATTTTATTGTCATATTCAAAGATATTGTAACATTTCACAAATTTAGAAAGTTTTTAAAAAATTAAACTTTTCGGTTCATAGATTTATATTATCGAGTAAATAATCAAACATTTAGTGTTTATTTAATTTTTAAAATAAACTATATAGTTTAAATTTTGTTTTCATTGGTTTAAGGTAGTAAAGATTAATCATTTTTAGATAATACGATTTTTGTTATTCAACAAAAAAATCTTTATAATTTTAAAAGTTAACATCGACAAATATTTAAATATTTAGCATATAAAGGTATAGTATTACAACATTAAATTATATCTATTTAATTTATACTATCTGTAAATCCAATGGATCATCTATTGTTTAAATCTAATTATTGATAGCCCAATAAAAATTTCTGGTATGCTCAAATTTTAAAAGATAAGATTAGAGATTAAAAGTAACATGACTTTCTAGGAATAAGTCTATTAGGTCTATTTTTTAAAAAAAATCACACATGAATCAAGGTTGTGATTTCTGTTTTAATAGATAAGATAATTAAATGTTATTATTATTAAGTATATTATAAATGGTTATATGCAACTATAATTATATATTGATGGAATAAATATATTTTCGAAATTATCCATATCTAATAACATTTTGATGAAAAAAAAAAGAGAATTAAATATCTTATTAGGATATTGTTATGAAAATACAAAAAATAAATAATGTAAGCAACTTTCTAGGAATGGTCCATTTAAAATGTCACACATTAAAGAAGTCATGACTTCTCTTTTAATAGTATAGATACTTAGAACAATCATGGACATCCATGACAGAGCCAAGAATAAGAAAATGTTGAGCTGGCAAAATAAAGGAACATAGAATGTTGAAAATATTTTGGCAGCTTAAAATTTGGTGAAGACACAAAACTTGTAAATGGTGATGCAAACTAAGGAGACTAAAGCAATGAAAATAAAAATGGAGCTACAAAGAAGCAGTCAAAGGCTTCTCTACGGCAGATCTACTGTGTCTTGTAGACTTCATCATAGTTTCATGGAACTAAATAGTTCTAGAACATCTGGATATAGTTTGGGCACAGAGCGAGTGAATCCTATGTCTCACTGTGCCTTGTAGACTTCATCATCGTTTCAAATACACAGAGAAAGACTGAGATAAATGAAAAATAATTGGTGTTACAAAAAGAAGTTTTACAAAAAAAAGAGAAATAATTACATTATTATTGGTAGAAGATTCAGCAAAGCTTCTTAAACCACTGTCTCTAGCAAGTCATCATCAGATTCCCCACTAAAATTTTGTACGTGCTATGAGGTTTCAACCGATTTTGCTTTCCTTGCGCACTCAAAATCTTGTATGCATCTTTATGCCCTATCGGAGACACTGTATATGGGTGTGAATTTAATCATGGGTAGTTAAACCAGAACATGATCACTATATCAATTACCTTATCTTCCAGTAGCAGAGAATCACCTCCTTTCTTCACATTACGCTCCTATGAGAAACGAAGAAGTGGGATGACAACAGTCTGGCTAAAATAGAATACAAGATATGAATTAGCAGATATATGTATTTTATTAGCAGTTTATAGGAGCCGGCCGTGGTAATTAGCAGAGACTGTTCTTCTTGATTTGGTTGATTCTGTGCTATTCATCGCTGGAGATTGGAGATTTATATTCCGAGCTTCCGTCGGTTACAATGGGAGATGATGAGGTTGATTGAATGCTTGAGAGATGAAATAATGGGGCAATCACGTTAAAGATCAGATTAAAATATGTTTTAATGCTATCAAGAGACGTTACAATGATTTGTTCAGCGAGCAGAGCTATGAATGTCGAAGATAGGAAGACGACCCAACCCTACTTGATGGGCCTGAACATAACCTTTAGCAAAAAGCCAATCTCCAAAAATCTACAATTTTTTTTAGAAATGACCAAAGAAAAGCCCAACACACCAAAGAAAGAAATCAAACGAAAACAAAGAATTATTCACTTGCCACGTGTCTAAAAATACCTCTCCTTCCTTGCTGAGGTGGATGCATGAAGAGATAGACAATCCAACTACATATATATTTATTGTAGGTAAAGCATATATAAATAAAATAAAAAAGAAAATGGACAAAGATGGAAAGAAAGAGAAAGTTGTACATAGTAGGACACTGAACCAGACGACTTTCGAGTCACCGAATTATTGGGTCGATCGTGGGTGAACCGTGGATTTATAAATTTATTTATTTATTATGTACTAATATATTAGCTATAAAAATACAGTAGATATTTTATGGTTTAAAAAATATTTAGAAAATACTTAACTTTAGTTTCTTTTTTTATTTTCATTTGACATACAAAATATCTAAAAATAGTTTAGATTATTTAACATTTTTGTAGCAAGCTAAGAGTTATGACATCTAACAAAAAATATCAAAACTTAAAATCCATAAATATTTAAATGTCTATTGTGAATAATATAATTAAACTTTAAATGCAAAATATTTAAATGTCTAATGTGAATAATAAAATTAAACACCATTGTGATAAATTGTCGATAGCAAAAATAAACTAACACCAAATCACATCAACTAATTTTGGTTTTCTCTATCATAGTTCACTTCATTTTCTGCAGGTGGTATAGTGAAATCTTTATCAAAATCTGAAAATCACAATAAAATAGTGTAACTGGCATTAAATATGATAAAAATCAGAAAGTTCAATCAAAATTTTAAAAATAACCATCAAGATTTTATTGGTTTGTCACTTCATCATTTTGGGACATTCTTCGACAAGAGCATTCTCTAATTCATTATACTCAAGCTCGTCAGATTCTTCTTCTTCAACAATCCAAAACTTTGTTTTGTCAATAAATTCATAATCTACAGGATCATATGATCTTTTTCTTTTTGACCTGTAAGTTAAAAATGTAATCACCGGGTTATTACAGTATTTACCAAATGATTTTTTTTAAATTTGTTTATATGTCATCTTTACAAAGACTCTCACGAAAAAAAATGATGACAAGGCTCATGCCTAAATGTGACTTGGCAAAATCAAAACTTAACACTAAAATTACCTTTCTGTATATATATATATATACACAAAGAAAACTTTGCGAAAAAACTACATAATTTTATCTAGCTATGTCTCCAGGTAACAACATGCAGCCGTCCAAATATGTGTGATCACTCAAAAAGGGTATTTCATTAGAATTTTTTTTACCTTGGTAGAGTTAAGTTCCATTGTTTTGCCTTGCTAAAACTCGACATTTTAGTCTTGAAAACTCAAGATCCATCTTTGCTTTAGCATTTTGTCAAGTTTGACCATACTTTTGTTTCTCTTGAAGGATTTCTACACATGGCAGCATGAGTCATCTTCAAGACATAAGACTGTAATGTTTTTGTATGTTGGTGTAAGTTATTTTTTTGTATTAATTTTTTTTTGTTTTTTTCTTTTTCGTACCTCCAAAATCTAAACTGCTTGATAAAATATGCTTCAGGACTCCAACAAAATTGATGATTTTAGTAAGACGAAAGTAATGAACGGTATGAGTATCACACTACGATGACATTTAAAGTAAGAGAAAAACCTTCAGTCAAACTTCTTGATGAGCAAGTTAAATCCAAATTTATGGTCTGAATGGAGAATAATAAGTTATATCATGAAGGTGTAAAGCTAAAGTCTTCAGAGTGCTGCGACATGAATAATTTTGTGTGCGATCCGAAAATGTTTTTATTGATTTCTTTATTCAGTTCTTTGAGTTGTATTTTTATCGATGCGAGATAATTGTTTGCGCTGTTGTTTGTTTATGACTTGATAGCAAGCTAAGTGGTTAGAAAGAATTACATTTTAGATTATTAGAAGCTTGAATGGGATAGATGATTGTATGTTAGGATGGGACGATGTGTTGTATGTGAGTGTGAGTGTTCGTGAAGTGTGGCACGGTGAAGAGGAAGGAGCGTAAAATTGTGTTGGGATGTTGTAGAGGATGGATTCGACCATCCCACAGGGCCCGAGGAATAGGAAGGCCTGGCCCGAGTTAGAAAGAGCGACGGCTCGATCTGTCGGCTCGAGAGTCAGGTCTCTCGGCTTGACTCTTGAGTACTTCTAGCTGACCATCGTCGACTGAAGAGCGTTCGGCTCAGCGGTTGCTCGAACACCTACGGGCCTCTCGGCCCAGCAAAGGAGGCCCACCAAGATGGCGTAAAATTAGGTCAAGAGCGAAGCATCGGGACGTCTATATAAGGGAAAGAAGAGACAACGAGAAGAGGATCCGAAAATCACTGACCAACACTTGACGGCTAGATTAGGGTTTTCACCTTTGCTTCGTCTCGCCGTTAGTTATACTTCTCCGGTAGCTTATCGAGCCACCGGTTTCCTTTCTGTCGCACTCTCCTCTTATTTCCTTGTAACCGATCGAACGTTTTCTCTCCGACCATTAATAAGACGTCTTTGTTTAAGCCCACATCTTATTTATTACCGTTTCACGATCAAACACATTGCACCAGAGATTCTACCCTCTCCACAGGGAAGAAGCGCTAGCGTCACAAGTCACTCGGGTAACAAACTGTTATTCCTTTTTCACTGTTCACAATTTTGATTAGTTCTTTAATTCTCTGTTTTGTAATGATTTGCGTTTATTTTCTTTAATATAATGATTTTCAGTTTATGTGAAAGTGGTTTTGTTTAGATGCTCTATGATCGTAATCGTTATATTGATTACAATCAGGAATACCCTCCCTTTATACCCGTATTCAAATATGGAGCTCTTTGGTAAACTTGGACTCCATTACTACTATTTGCACAAGGTAGAATATCATAGCTTTCTCTTTTCTTCAACAGCGAAAAACAACTGGTATCACAAGATCACATTGTGGTTTGATTCTTACTAATTTGACTTTTATACAAGAAGTCCTGCAACGTGTTTGCCTCTCTCACAGCATCCACTTGCGGCACGATGATATGGTCCTTGGACAGGAGGGACTCTCACCCTACGGAACAGAGATTATAAGAATTCATTTACTAATTTGTTTTGCTTTGAAATTATCTGAGCGGTAAGTGATTTTATAACTTTTGTAAGATTGGTGTGCGTAAGCCAACACCTAATATAAGATTTCAATTAAACACATAATCCATGAGTTATCGCTACGATAAGAAAGGGTCAACTATAAAGAAATCTCAGAAATTCAATAAACATAAAAGAAACAGGCTACAAAGAGTCTTGTATCATCAAATCAAACCTGAATATATAACGAAAGGCTCTATTTGATGCAACAAATCGAGTTGTTCATGGCAGGGTTTCTGTACAAATGAGGCCAGTAAGATTATTGGGAGAATTGAAGGGGTCGCCGCCATTGAAGGGTTACTGACGTTGTAGTGACCCTCGTTAATGGGCGTGAACTCGTTAAATGTGTGTGTGTTCTCCTTCTCTTCAATTCTCTCTCACATTCTCTTATCCAAAGCTCTTTCTGTTTCATTCATCTCAACATAAATCTGTTCTGTATCTTTAAGTTAACACAACTAGAGTCTTGTCTGTTGAAGGAAATCTTAACAGAAGTAAATAGAGCTTTGAAGAATGTAAGTGGAGGGGTTACGCTAAGATGGAGCCTATGAACTGGTGGCGTTAGTTTTTTTTGGGTAAAAAAAAAAATACGTGGAGAAGGGATTTTACTTGGGCTACATATTATGTTTCTACCGTGAACAAAGAAAAAACTTGACATGGAAAATGAGGATGAGTTGTCAATTTGATTGGACGAGAATATTTGACTGATGTGAATAGTTTAGAGCTCAAAACCAATCCTTTTATTTTTTTGTATTGGAGTTGCTTCTATGCTCACGTCAGGGTTATTAATTGTGTATTCCATGTTTAGTTATGAGAATTCGATTTAAAAAGAAAATAATCTCAAAATAAGTAATTACCAATTTGCCATACATTACAAATAATCCTTAAATTAGCAGAAACTTATTAATAGAAACACATTTTGTTAAATATATAGTTAAAAAATATTAATGATGCAGTGCTCCGGGGGATCCACGTCGATGATCCCAGACTCAGGGCATGTTTCGGGATAGACAAACGTATCGATTAAGGACCGTGGATATTTCCCAAACTCCAGGAGTGAGGCACATCATCATTATTTCGATGGAAACTTTCAAATTTCCATTGACACCAAGTGTTTCACCGTGACTTGATCTAACATAAACATATTTCTCGCCATTTTTGGAGCCTCGGAGCAAATGATCGGAACGATTCGTCTTCCAGTATACGCAGGTGGTATAACCCGTACCGTCAAGTT
>NC_027749.1:27537320-27541188 GCF_000695525.1 Brassica oleracea var. oleracea | reverse complement strand
ATCTTATTTATTACCGTTTCACGATCAAACAGATGTTTGATTGGCCGGTTGGGCGTGTGTGTGTGCCGGTTGGGAGTGTGTAACTGTCGTGGGGCAGGGTATGGTGCTAAGCGTACGGGCATCGGCCTTGGGGGACGACAGTAGCCGTTGTTTGTCCGGTGGTAGGCTTCGAGTGAGGGACAGCAACGGAAGTGAGGAAATGATGTGTTAAGTGTGTAAATGTGATGTGTTTGATTGTATGTATGTGTAGTGTAGCTGATTGTTTATCGAGTGGCTAGTCAGTACTCGTTCCACATTGAGCCATATTAGGTGCCATGCAGAGAGGCTTGTTTAGAAGCCATCTTACTAAGTAATCCACTAATCATGCCCTCCTCTCTCTTTCCATTTCATTCCTCTTTCTTACAGGATTGTGATTAGAAGTGATGATATCGGTTAGGTTAGTGTATTTGAGCAGAAAAAACGCGTTTGGAAATTTTCTGACCATCAACGGAACACGGTGGCTTGTCTTTTGGCGTAGACATGTGTCTCTAAGACCGCACTATTAACCCTGATCGGTCATGGAAGAGACGGTTCTTACACACATATCTATAACTCCGCGTCCTGAACCTTAGGTCGGATTTGGAGGAGCAAGTCGTTACAGATTGTATATAGTATATACAACCAAAATTGAAATATTGTGAAGTGAAAAACTAGTTTACGTTGTGTTTGGCAATAAATCTTATATATTAAAACAGAAGTCACAACTTTGATTCATGTGTGATTTTTTTAAAACTGGATCTAATAGATCTATTCCTATAAAATCATGTTACATTTAATATATAATCTTATCATTTAAATTTTGGACCTACCAGCAATTTTTATTCGAGTATCAAAAATTGGATTTAAACAATAGATGATCCATTGGATTTATAGATAGTATAAATTAAATAGATATAATTTAATGTTGGGAAATTGTCAAAAATACTATTTTCAAAGTAACACATTTCATGTTGACTTATTTTTGGGTTCACCCCCTAGGATGAACCTCTAGGTTCACCAACCAATATGATTATTTTATTTCATATTCGATATCTTTTAAAAAAAGAAACAAAATATTGTCAAATTATATTATGTTTTTAAAATTAAAAAACAAAAACAAAAAAAATAAAAAATAGTAGTAATTACAAAAAATAATATTTTTAACGGCGCCAGCATAACATTAAACCCTAAATCCTAATTCTTAAACCCTTAATCCTAAACCCTAAACTCTTGGGTAAACCCTAAACTCTAGGATAAATCCTAAACTCTAAATCAAAATCACTAAACATTAAAACACTCAAGGGTTTAGGGTTTAGGATTTGAGGTTAGGGTTTAGGGCTTTAGTTTTTTATTTATTTAGAGTTTAGGATTTATCCAAGGGTTTACGGTTTATCTAAGGGTTTTAGGGTTTACCCAAAGGTTTAGGATTTAGGATTTAAGGATTATGATTTAGGGTTTAATGTTTTGCTACAACGTTAAAAATATATTTTTTAAAAATCTTTTTTCTGTAACTATTATCTTTTTTTTTTTACTTTTATATTTTAAAACATAATATAATTTGACAATATTTTGTTTCCTTTTCTTAAAAGATATCGAATTTGAAATAATAAAATACTATTGGTTGGTGCAACATTTTTTAGTGCGCTTTAGGAGCCCTTTATATCCTTCATGTTTACACGGGGAAAGTGCCAATTTCGACCCCAACAATTTAGGTCGTGCCAAATACGACCTGAACAATTGATCAGTGTCAAATACGACCTCAACTCAATTATAATTCAAAAAAACTACTCAAACTTCTTAAAACTTGCTTAAATCTACATTGACTCTAACAGAAGCTAGTCAATCGTTAACAAGATAAAACGACGTCGTTTTGATATACGAGGAAAAATGCCAATTTCGACCCCAACACTCTCAGTCGTGCCAAATAGGACCCAACAAATGGTCAGTGCCAAAACCGACTTCAACTTAATTATAATTTAAGAAAAACTACCTAAACATCATAAAACCAGCATAAATCTACATTGACTATAACAGAAATTAGTCAACCGTTAACAAGATAAGACGACGTCATTTTGATATATATATATATATATATATATATATATCTTTTTTTTTTAAAATATGTTCATTCCGGAACTCAAACCGTGATGTGATACCCTTTTAAATGGGCACACTAACAACTAGATAAAAGTAATTTTTTAAAATACTATTACAAATTTGAAATTATATAAACTACTATTATTCTTCGTCTTATCCAATTTAAAATTTTGGTGAAAATATTTTCTGATTTATATAAATATATTAACATGTTTTTTATTTATCATATCTTTAATAAACTTATATCTTACTAAAATATGAATAAATATTTTTATTATTGTATGATCTTAAATATGCTTAAAACTTTGAATTTATTTATACAATTTTCTTATTAAAATTATTTTTAATTTTTAAACTTATGTGGAATTTTTTTTTTTTTCAAAGTTAATATTATATATTTTGATATTTTGTTCAAAAATGTTAAGAGGCCTTTTACCTTTCTTTCACTAAGATATGTTGTACAAAATATTAGACATATTAAACAATAACTAAAATATTTAAAGTAATCACCAAAGTTTTAAATTGAATAAGACGAAGAAGAATAATAGTTTATATAATGGGGAATTTCAATTTGCAATCATATTTCAAAAAATTATTTTAGTCTAGTTGTTAGTGTGCCCCTTTAAGAGGATATCTCGGCACGGGTTTGAGTCCCGAAATGAACATATTTAAAAAAAAATATATATATATATATATCAAAATGACGTCGTCTTATCTTATTAACGGTTGACTAACTTCTGTTAGAGTCAATGTAGATTTAGACATGTTTTAAAATTTTTGGGTGATTTTTCTTAAATTATAATTGAGTTGAGGTCGTTTTTGGCACTGACCATTTGTTCGGGTTCTATTTGGCACGACTGAGAGTGTTGGGGTCGAAATTGACATTTTTCCTCGTATGTCAAAACGACGTTGTTTTATCTTGTTAACGGTTGACTAACTTCTGTTAGAGTCAATGTAGATTTAGGCATGTTTTAAGAAGTTCGGATAGTTTTTTTGAATTATAATTGAGTTGAGGTCGTATTTGGCACTGATCAATTGTTCGGATCGTATTTGGCACGACTGAAATAGATATAATTTAATGTTGGGAAATTGTCAAAAATACTATTTTCAAAGTACCACTTTTCATGTTGACTTATTTTTGGGTTCACCCTCTAGGTTCACCAACTAATAGGATTGTTTTATTTCATATTCGATATCTTTTAAAAAAAAGAAACAAAATATTGTCAAATTATATTATGTTTTTAAAATTAAAAAACAAAAACAAAAAATAAAAGATAGTAGTAATTACAAAAAATAATATTTTTAACGGCGCCAACATAACATTAAACCCTAAATCCTAATTCCTAAACCCTTAATCCTAAACCCTAAACCATTGGGTAAACCCTAAACTCTAGGATAAATCCTAAACTCTAAATCAAAATCATTAAACATTAAAACACTCAAGGGTTTAGGGTTTAGGATTTAGGGTTAAGGTTTAGAGTTTTAGTTTTTTATTTATTTAGAGTTTAGGATTTATCCAAGGGTTTACGGTTTACCCAAGGGTTTAGAGTTTACCCAAGGGTTTAAGATTTAGTGTTTAGGGATTATGATTTAGGGTTTAGTGTTTTGCTACGACGTTAAAAATATATTTTTTTTAAAAAAAATTTCTGTAACTATTATCTTTTTTTTTACTTTTTTAATTTTAAAAACATAATATAACTTGATAATATTTTGTTTCCTTTTTTAAAAGATATCGAATTTGAAATAATGAAAT
>NC_027749.1:27534396-27536888 GCF_000695525.1 Brassica oleracea var. oleracea | reverse complement strand
TCAACTCTAAACCCTAAAACATCAACTCTAAACCCTAAACATAAACCCTAAAACCCCAAATCTTCAAATCTAAACCCTAAAACATCAACTCTAGGGTTTTAGTATTTAGGGTTTAGGGTTTAGGATTTAGGGTTTAGGGTTTATAGTTGAAGGTTTAGGGTGTAGAGTTGATGTTTTAGGGTTTAGGGTTAATTTTTTAGGGATTAGGGTTTAGAGTTTACTTTTTAGGGTTTAGGGTTTAGTGTTGATAGTTTAGGGTTTAGTGTTGATGGTTTAGGGTTTAGAGTTGAAGGTTTAGGGGTTATAGTTGATGTTTTAGAGTTTAGAGTTGAAGGTTTAGGGTTTAGGGTTTAGAGTTGATGTTTCAGGGTTTAGGGTTTAGAGTTGATGTTTAAGGATTTAGGGTTCGTATTTAAAAAAAATAGGGTTTAGGATTGATGGTTGAGGGTTTAGGGTTCGTATTTAAAAAAATATAGTTTATGATTGATGGTTTAGGGTTTAGAGTTGACTTTTAGGGTTTAGGGTTTGAATTTCGAAATAGTATAATTCGAAAAAAAATATGTAATAATACATAAAGCAAGAGTGCGGGAAGTGGAGCGCGCATCAAACGCAGTAGAAGGAAAAAAGGTGTGGTCTATGTACTGTACATGTGTTTACTTAATCGAATCTAATTTTTAAAACAAATAAAAAATATATTATATTTTTCTATGTAATATTTACACATGATTGTGTAATGTCTTCTCACACCTATTTTGGGTGAGCAACAAAAAGGGGAAACAAGTTTTGGAATTTTTTTACATATTTGTTTTAAAAGAACTATGGTAAAAAAAAAATAAGGATTATAAATTCTTTCTTTTTTAACTTTAGAAAGATGTTTTTAGTTAGTTTTGTACATTTTCTCTTAAATTATTTTAAGCAAAAAAATTTAGAATAACATCAAAAAGCTTTATCATAAATATATTACATAAAAGTCAAAAAGACCAAAATATTTCATTAAAATGTTAAAATATACTTATACTCATATGATTAACTAATCTAGACTCAAATAAAAACTCAAATTGTTCGGATAATTTTATTTTTTTTGGATAAAAAGTATTCTAGAGTTTTTAGCTATTTCTACTTATAAATAATATTTTTAAATGATTTTGATTATTTTAAAACCAAATATAGTTAATATTTATAAATATAGACTATATCATAAAAATTTATGTACCTATTCGGTTTTCGGTTCGGTTTTGGTTCGGTTTCGGCATTCCGGTTCTAAAGATATAGAATCCAGTATAACTAATATGATCCAAACCTAGCCTTGCTTATGGTTGATTAGGTTTGGTTCCAGATAAATATGTCCAGACTTAGCTAAAGTTTTGAAATTTGAAAATACAATATTTTAGATGAGAAAATAAGTAAAAATGATTTTGTAAAGTTTTTCAGATAATTAAAAAAAAAATCTATAAATTAAATAAAAAGTTTCATATTCTTAATTTAAAATCACTGATATCTTAAAGCTTGGTTTGCAAAGTCTTCATGACTCTATTTATGTTGATGACAAAAAAAATATATATATATATTTTCAGATATCTTAATTAATTTTGTCTAAAGACAACTAGCGCAATTATAATTTTTTAAATAAAATAATTGGTTATAAATTTTAATAATAGTATATTGAATTTCATATTTGAGATATATAAAATAACTTTTAAATAAAATTTGTATTTTTAAAAATTATATTATTATCACTGATATTTTAGTTTGTAAAATATAAAAATATTATATGTATCCCGCAGTTACATTATTTATCATACATGTCACCATTCATACTTTATTTTAAATCGCTTATTTTAGACAAACCGCACTTGTCCCGCAGTATGGGTTTTTCTAACACAAACCACACTTAAACCGCACCGCACTAACCAATCTGCTTGTCCCGCACCACTCAACCGGCTGTTACCATTCAGAGCCATAAGATTCTTTTGCCACTTAATGAAGAAGGTATTTTTGAAAATGTACTTTTAGTGGTGGTAAAAATGAAAAATGGTAGCATGAAAATGGTAAACATGTAATTCCCCCTTTAATATTGTAATACTTATACCTGTATATGCTAAATATTTAAATATTTGTCGATGTGCGGATCTACGTCTAGTTTGAGACTTATTATCCGAGATCCGGATTCGATCCGAGATCCGCTCCGGATCCGCTCCGAAAAGAGGATATCCGGGGTGCCCGGATCCGAATCCGGATAGTAAAATCTTGGATCCGTGCAAACCGAATCCGGATCCGAATATCTTAATTTTTAGGTCCGGATATCCGGATCCGGATCTGTATTTATAAAAAACATTAAATTTTTAAATTTTATTAATATTAATATTTGATATATTAATATTTATACATGAATTAATCTTATAATATTATATTTTAGTTTTTACAATATTATAAACATATATAAATATATTTATAAATATTTAATTTATGTATTATATTAAAAAAATTAGTAT
>NC_027749.1:27529194-27534266 GCF_000695525.1 Brassica oleracea var. oleracea | reverse complement strand
TTTTGACGGATCCGGATCCGGATCCGGATACCCTAAATTTCCCGGATATCCGGATCCGTCCAAGGGCTAATGTCGGCCACGTCTATAAGTTTTTTTTTATAAGAAGATAAGTTTCAAATCTTCGTTTTTACGCAAATGATGCATTAGCTTTAACTTTTTTTTTTTGGTAGCTCCAAAGACAAAACGAATATCCAGTGTATGAATGGAGACAGCGTTTTTCTAAATGCGGGACGGGATTATAGTGGACGACCCTACAATGTGTTACCAATCAATAACAATAGTAAGGCGTTTTTCAAAAAAACGTCTTTAGTCACCAATCAGAAATGAAGTTTTGTTAAGTGCGTTTTTCTAAAACCAAGTATGAATAGTATTTGCGTTTATCAAAGCTGTCTAATTAGTCATAGACCGCACTTATTTGTTCAAGCACCAATAATACAGCGGTTTTCAAATTCCGCACGGTTACTGTTTTCAGTTATTTTATCAACTAAATTTTATTAATTAGGTTGTTAAAATTATTACATATACAATACAAATGAAAATAATAAATAATAAATAACATCATTAAAATGATTAGAAGACAACTATAGATCAAGTAAATTAAAATAGTACAATTCTTTTTTTTTTTTATAATTGTAGTGTGATCCCAAAGGCTTTCTAGATCTAAGTACTAATCACTACGAGACCCACATGATCTGCATTTTTTTACCACTTAAAACGCTCCGGGTAGCCAAGGAGAATCAAACACATGGCGGTACTCACAGCTGTGAGCCCTTTACCACTAGGCCAAGACCACTTGGTTAAAATAGTACAATTTTTTCAAATAAACTTTTTAAGTTTTTATCACAAAAAGCTTATAAAAAAAGATGACAAAATAATTTTTTTAAAGAGTTAGAAACCCTATACCTTAGATATATAAATAAAAATAAATAATAAATATTTTTTTATATTTTCAAATTTGTATATGTTTCCAAATTCAAATGTTTTTATATTTTTTAAATTAAGATTAATAAAGACATTTATTAGGATTATATATTAAATAAAAAAATTTATAATAAAAATATCTTAAGCAATTAATTTTACATTATTTTTTATATCAAAACCGCACTATATTTTTAATCAAAACCACATTACTTTTTTTTTATCAAAACCGCACTACCTTTTTTTATCAAAACCGGACTTATCCCGCAAACCGCACGAACCGCAGTTGGACTGTACCGCACTTAAATTCCGTCCCGCTAATATAATCAATTCCGCGGTCACCATTCGGATCCTCGGTTTCTTTATTTTCTTACTTGAAATAAACAAAAGCAAAGTTGCCATTACACTTGAAAGCTTCTGAAACTAATATTAAAAGACGCGTGCCAGTACGATTTAGAGATTATTTTAATGCGGGAAAAACGAATTTCAAACTTCAAAGCTTCTAATGATCAAAAAAACTAATCATGGTTTGACCATTTCGTTTAAATATTGTTTTCCTGGGAAGGGAAAAAGGTGTGTACCTCTAATTTTTCTTTCTTTCTCTCTTTTTAATTTTCTCTCCCTTCAACAAAGTCGCGTTTTTGGACTAAAATCTTCAGAGGTATGTGTCTTTGATTTAGATCCATGGTTTCTTCTTTCCAGTATTCTAGTTGTGCTCGTATGAATTGGGTTTTTTTTTTTTATAGTCTTATGGTATAATAACATCTTGTTTGATGTCTTGTAAGGATGATTTAATGGATGAATGAATCGTCAAGGAGATGATGAGGAAGCTTACTGTTTTTGCCATGTGTATTCTCCTTCCTCTAACCCTTTGGATCTCTGAGACAAGAGGGTTGAATTTAGAAGGTCAATATCTTCTTGACATCAAGAGCAAGTTTGTGGATGATTCGCAGAATTTGAAAAACTGGAATTCAAATGATTCTGTGCCTTGTGGATGGACCGGTGTGAGGTGCAGCAACTACAACAATCAAGAGGTTATGTCACTGAATCTTTCCTCCATGGCTCTCTCCGGTAATCTATCACCAAGCATAGGCAGATTGGTTCATCTGAAGGATCTGGATCTATCATATAATGGGTTATCAGGGAATATTCCTAAAGAATTTGGGAACTGTTTAAGCTTGGTGAATCTTAGATTAAACAATAACATGTTTGGAGGGGAGGTACCAGTGGAAATAGGAAAGCTTTTGTCTTTGGAGAAGCTGATCATATACAACAACAGATTCACAGGGTCTCTCCCTATGGAGATTGGGAACCTCTTGTCTCTCACTCAACTTGTGACTTACAGCAACAACATCAGTGGATCATTGCCTCGTTCCATCGGCAAGCTGAAGAAACTAACAAGCTTCCGAGCTGGTCAGAACATGATTTCTGGAAGTTTGCCTCCAGAGATCGGTGGATGTGAGAGCTTGGTCATGCTTGGTCTTGCACAGAACCAGCTGAGTGGTGAAATACCGAAAGAGATTGGTATGCTCAAGAAACTCTCACAGGTGATTCTTTGGGAAAACCAGTTGTCAGGGTTGATCCCAAATGAAATTACAAACTGCACAAGTTTGCAAACTCTTGCTCTCTACAAGAACCAGCTTGTCGGTCCTATTCCTAAAGGACTCGGGAATCTTGCGTCTTTGGAGTATTTATACCTTTACAGAAACATGTTGAATGGAACGATACCGAGAGAGATTGGGAATCTCTCAAGTGCAGTTGAGATAGATTTCTCAGAGAACGGTTTGACAGGAGAGATACCGTTGGAGTTTGGGAACATACAAGGGCTTGAGCTTCTTTATCTTTTTGAGAACCAGCTCGTAGGTACAATCCCTGTGGAGCTTACTAGTTTGAAGAATCTAACAAAGCTTGATCTCTCCATCAATGCATTGACTGGTCCTATTCCTTTGGGGTTTCAGTATTTAAGAAAGCTGTTCATGCTGCAGCTGTTTCAGAACTCTCTCAGTGGGATCATACCGCCAAAACTCGGCGTCTACAGCAATCTCTGGGTTCTTGATCTGTCTGATAATCATCTCAGAGGAAGAATCCCAAGCTACCTATGCCTTCATTCCAATATGATAATCTTGAACTTGGGAGCAAACAACCTCTCTGGCAACATCCCCACTAGCATCACCACTTGCAAAACTCTGGTTCAACTCCGTCTAGCTGGTAACAGCCTCGTGGGCCGGTTCCCATCGAACTTGTGTAAACTGGTTAATCTCACAGCCATTGAGTTGGGACAAAACAAATTCCGTGGTTCAATCCCCCGAGAAGTCGGAAACTGCAGAGCCTTGCAAAGGCTGCAGCTAGCAGACAATGCCTTTACTGGGGAGCTCCCTAGAGAGATTGGCACACTTAGAGAGCTTGGGACCTTGAATCTCTCATCTAATAAGCTTACTGGAGAGATCCCTTCTGAAATCTTTAAATGCAAGATGCTTCAGCGACTTGACATGTGCTGCAACAATTTCTCTGGAACATTGCCAAGCGACGTAGGCTCTCTTTATCAGCTTGAGCTTCTGAAGCTCTCTAATAACAAACTTTCGGGTACTATACCTTTGGCTCTAGGGAATTTGTCTCGTTTAACCGAGCTGCAAATGGGCGGGAATCTGCTCTATGGTAGCATTCCAAGAGAGTTTGGAAGTCTGACAGGTTTGCAGATAGCACTGAACCTCAGTTTCAACAAGCTTACCGGAGAGATACCTTCCCAGCTCAGTAATGTTGTTATGCTTGAGTTACTCCTCCTCAACAACAACGATTTGTCTGGTGAAATACCAAGCTCTTTTGCTAATCTCTCCAGCTTGTTTGGTTACAATTTCTCATACAACAACTTGACTGGCCCTATCCCGCTTCTCCGTAACATGTCCATTTCTAGCTTCATTGGCAATAAAGGTCTTTGTGGACCGCCGCTCGACCAATGTATCCAAACACAGCCTTCTTCTCCTTCTCAGTCAACCGCCAAGCGGAGAGGGATCCGTACCAGCAAAATCATAGCCATCACTGCAGCTGCAATTGGTGGTGTCTCTCTTGCACTTATCGTTCTCATCGTCTACCTCATCAGACGCCCGATGACGACGACTGTGGCTACTTCTATTCAAGAAGACGGGAAATCGTCTGAAACCTCTCTGGACATTTACTTCCCACCAAAGGAAGGATTCACTTTTCAAGATTTAGTTGCAGCCACGGATAATTTTGATGAGAGCTTCGTAGTTGGAAGAGGAGCTTGTGGAACTGTCTACAAGGCGGTTCTTCCCGCAGGTTACACCCTTGCTGTCAAGAAGCTAGCATCGAACCACGAAGGCGGCTGTGTCGATAATAGCTTTAGAGCAGAGATTTTAACTCTTGGGAATATCAGGCACCGTAACATTGTCAAGCTACATGGATTCTGCAATCACCAAGGATCAAATCTGCTTCTGTATGAGTACATGCCCAGAGGAAGCCTTGGAGAAATACTACACGATCCTTCAGGAAATTTGGATTGGTCTAAAAGATTTAAAATCGCTCTTGGTGCAGCTCAGGGTCTTGCTTATTTACACCATGATTGCAAGCCCAGAATCTTTCACCGTGACATAAAATCAAATAATATCCTGCTTGATGACAACTTTGAAGCTCATGTTGGTGATTTTGGACTCGCTAAAGTGATTGATATGCCCCATTCAAAATCCATGTCAGCCATTGCTGGATCCTATGGCTACATTGCCCCAGGTAACGTTACTGCTTTTAATTTTACAATTTGATTTCACTGTTAATACTTGAACTGAACCCAGAAAAAAAAAGGAAACTGAACCGGAGTCTTATTATCCATCCAGACCAAATTTACTCGAATCGAATTCCATGTTTCCTGCAACTTAACCAAATCAATTATTCAAGTTCATCGAGGATCTATATTTTAGTGAAACTATATTAAAGGGCAAATCTCAAAATAGCACATTTCTAAGTTTATATCACAAAAATAGCACTCAAAAACTAAAATGACCAAAATAGCATATTTCTAAGTTTATCTTTTGAAAATTTTAATTTTTTTATTTTTCAAAATTTGAAATCTTATCTCCAAAACCTCATTTCTCAACTCTAAACCTTAAACCCTAAACTCTAAACCCTAAACCCTAAACCCTAAA
>NC_027749.1:27525052-27528351 GCF_000695525.1 Brassica oleracea var. oleracea | reverse complement strand
CTAAACCATAAACCCTAAACCCTAAACCCTAAACTCTAAGCCCTAAACCCTAAACCCTAAACCCTAAACTCTAAGCCCTAAACCCTAAACCCTAAACCCTAAACTCTAAGCCCTAAACCCTAAACCCTAAACCCTAAACTCTAAGCCCTAAACCCTAAACCCTAAACCCTAAACTCTAAGCCCTAAACCCTAAACCCTAAACCCTAAACTCTAAGCCCTAAACCCTAAACCCTAAACCCTAAACTCTAAGCCCTAAACCCTAAACCCTAAACCCTAAACTCTAAGCCCTAAACCCTAAACCCTAAACCCTAAACTCTAAGCCCTAAACCCTAAACCCTAAACCCTAAACTCTAAGCCCTAAACCCTAAACCCTAAACCCTAAATTCTAAACCCCACCCTTTAACTCTAAACCCTAAGTTTGTGACTTTTGATAAAACATTAAGTGCTATTTTTGTGACTTTTGACTTTGAGTGCTAGTTTGGGAACATAAACTTGATTTAGTGTTATTTTTGTCTTTTTCTCTATATTAAATGCATTTATACAACATTATTAATTAAAAGTAATTCTTTTTTGTTGTTGACAGAAAATAGTTTTATTTAAGTTATAGGTTTTAAATCTGAAACCGAACTAACCCGGACCAAAATTGACATTTTTTGCAAATCTAAAAATCTGAAATCTGAATTACCCAAATATATTATTCTAATTGACAGGGACTTAATGGAAACTTTTAACTTTGTAGAATATGCATATACCATGAAAGTTACCGAGAAGTCTGACATCTATAGCTACGGGGTGGTTCTACTGGAGCTGCTAACCGGAAAAGCACCGGTTCAGCCGATAGACCAAGGTGGGGATGTGGTGAGTTGGGTAAGGAGTTACATAAGAAGAGATGCATTGTCCTCTGGAGTTCTTGATGCTCGGTTAAAGCTAGAAGACGAGAGAATCGTCTCTCATATGCTCAATGTGTTGAAGATAGCATTGCTTTGCACGAGTGTGTCTCCCGTCGCGAGGCCATCGATGCGACAAGTTGTCCTCATGCTTATTGAGTCAGATAGACAGGAAGGAGACGAACACACGGATACAGATTGACACAGATTACTACATCATGATGCAATACTGCCAATACATTGTTATTGTAACTTCTTTTCACCTGAGGTATTTTTTCTATGTAATCATGCCGGATAACTATTGTAAATTCTATACACAGCTATATCTAAAGATATACCCCTTCGTGGATTCTAGGATTCCACCATTACCTATGTATATAGTTTTGGCTGGTATCAAATGACCGAAGATTTGACAGATAATGCAATCCAATATGCTATCTCTACAAATTTCTTGATAGCATTTTTTGGAGATAGCACCTATTGATGGACCGATTTCTTTTGATCTCTATCCAAACTTTACGGTTTTTCTAAATGACAAAAATATTTTAAATCTTTGGTGTTACAACTAAAACGCATAAGTATGAAATGATTGAAGGATCAATCCAATTGCTTTTATCTTTTGAGTTTGTTACAAAGCTATGCAAATGTTTTTTCTTCAAAGGTAAAACTTTCCAGTAAAAAAGGAGAGACCTGTTACTTCAAACTGATCTTTCAAGATCCAACTCCAATCCGTTATTCTAAGATCCATCCAATGAAAAGATATAAATCTTTGAAACAAATGGGTCCTCGAAGGAACTGTCCAACCAAAACTACATGCACTCCAAAAATATGTAGAACCAAATACGTACGTTTAAAACATATTAAACAATTTCATGATGGAAAGATAAAACTGTCATTTGTTTGAAATAGCCAAGACAGGATTGATGAATATTTGTTTGGATCTTCTAACCCAGAAACTATTCATTTAGGAAGAGTCTCACAATTAGGTCAAGATTTTCCTAGAGAAGAAAAGAGTATGAAGTTTCGTCCTCGATTTTCAAATCTCGGATATTTCAAATTCTATTTTAAGAAATGTTAATTTTCAATCACAAATTCCAAACCGGTTTACTTTGTAGAAAACAATCTTTCACAAAATGAATTTATTACAAAATCCGAGCCAATGAGTCCAACCTTTTCAGCTATCAGAGACAACATGTTAAATGAATTAAATGTCTTAAAAAAAGAATTTTCGATTGACAAAAAAATTTTGAGAGGTGATTTCTATTCTAAAAATAACAGTAAAAAAAGACTGGTTCTTCAAAAACTTTTTAAAAGATAGAAATAACATTCAAGATAAATTTTACAATTATCTTCAAAAACAGAAGGTACAAATTTTATTCTATAACTGGCTTGAAGATTATGCTTCTGCTGGAAATAAAATAAATTTATCTTTGTCTAAAACATCGAATCCAATTACCAATCGCTGTATGACACTAGTAAAAATCCAACGCATAGCCACTACAAAGTTGTGGCTATAGAGCAAATTATCGTGGCTATAAAAGAAATCAGCCACACTTAGATATCCGAAAAGTAGCATGGCTATAGCCTCGTGGCTAGAAATAAGCGTGGCTTTTCGTGGCTAGTAGCCACGTTATTACCACGCGCGTTTTCGTGGCTATAATAGCCCCGATATAACATTAAGACGTGGCTATTGCTAGTGGCTATAATAGCCACGATACTGCCACTTATTCGACGTGGCACGATTAGCCACGGTTTAAAACTGTTTTTCAGTGGCTATTATAGCCACGATTTAGCTACTAAGATTCAACATTTATAGTATCCACTGTTTTGAAAAACATTCGGTTTGATTAGTTTTAATTAGCCAATTTTTATATTAGAGATTCATTCAAATTATTAAAATTGCACATTCAATAAACACAGAGCTTAATATACAAGATAGTCAAGGTTCAACATTCATAAAAAGTTACATAAGACAAGGTTAAAAGTTTTGAGTCTAAGAAGACTATCAAAAGACCTTGTTACAAAAGACCTTGTTACAAAAGAGGTTATAAGATAAAGTACCAACTTCTAAATGCCATTGGGAGGATTAGGCTGACCAGTTGGTGCTTGAGCCTGATGATCAGAAGTCTGTCATTGGGAGGATTAGGCTGACCAGTTGGTGCTTGAGCCTGATGATCAGAAGTCTGTCATTGGGAGGATTAGGCTGACCAGTTGGTGCTTGAGCCTGATGATCAGAAGTCTGTCATTGGGAGGATTAGGCTGACCAGTTGGTGCTTGAGCCTGATGATCAGAAGTCTGTCATTGGGAGGATTAGGCTGACCAGTTGGTGCTTGAGCCTGATGATCAGAAGTCTGTCATTGGGAGGATTAGGCTGACCAGTTGGTGCTTGAGCCTGATGATCAGAAGTCTGTC
>NC_027749.1:27507016-27519803 GCF_000695525.1 Brassica oleracea var. oleracea | reverse complement strand
GCTGCGGAAGTATGTTTTTAAATACTTCAGATATCTCATCTACACAAGCTTCTGGTAGATTATAATCTGTCTTCACTTTCATCATCCGCGAAGCAAGAGACAACTGAGAAATTCCTTCTGCACATCCTTCGTAGAGAGGTTGAGTCGCTGCTTCAAATGCTTCAAAAACACTATCATGATAGGGTTGTGCTATGTCTGTCTCTTCTATAGCTTCCGGCATGTAAGCTGGCGCAATGTCTGCGGGTACCTCTGGAATATTCTGCTGGTGATCTTCATAAGCATTCCAAATAGGAGTCTCTAACATTTCTTCTTCACCCGTCGAATGATTCACCCCGGAACTCTCACCAACATCGTTGAATTTCTCTCCATGACTCGTCCAAAAATAATAATTTCCCTTGAAACCGTACAAGAATAGATGTCGTGCGACAACTCTTGCTTCACGTTGCTTCACATTTTTGCATCGAGCACACGGACACAACAAAGTTTCTCTTTCTTTGTAATCTTCTTGATTACACGCAAATTGAATAAATGCATCAACACCTCCAAGAAATATTTCAGAAACCTGATTACTCTCAGGATCAATTCTTTGATCCATCCATTCTCTAGATTGAAAGTAGAAAGACATTTTGTTCTGAAAATTTGAGAGAAGAACAAAAGTTCTAAATGTCACGGTTATGAAGCGTATATATGATACGAAATAGCCACGACAAGGCCACGAAATATTCGTGGCTCCCTTAAAATATCATAATATTTCTCTGCCATAACCAGAATAAAGACTCAAAAGCATGTATAGCCACGAAACAGCCATGAAACAACCGTGGCTATATCCCATTTCGTCAAAGGATTGGACGTAACACTTCCTTTTTGATGTCGGCACAAAAAAACAAAATGGTGCCACGTTTTATTAGTCGCAAATTCGTGGCTAATTTATACAGCCACGAAAATTTCGATGCTTTCATGGCTTTAGCCTGCCACGCTTTGTTTCGTGACTTGATCGTGGCTTTTTTAATTTTACCGTGGCTTTTTGCGTCTCGTGGCTTTTACGTGGCGGTTTCGTGGCTTCTTTTAAATAGCCACGGTTTTTAAGTGGCAGTACAGTGGCTATGCGATAGATTTTTACTAGTGTGAGGGAATTTTGTATTTATCCCACCACTTATTTCTGAAATTTCTTCGGATAACAGAAATTGGATCTGAAGTAAATTTGAGGGTCCATGAAAATACCCAAGAAAAATGGAATTTTGGGTGCAAGAGGGCTAGTGGGAGAAATTTCTTTTCTTCATCAGATGGAATGAAATTTGTCTTGAAGATTTGGAATGATTTTTGGACACTGGATTTAAAAATTTATGTGAGAGAACCAAAGTAGTTCTACCATGGTATGAACCAAATTAGTTCCACCATGGTATGAAGTATGAACCAATAAGGATATTTGTAGGTTACATGTCAAATAAAATCAACCATGTGTGTTTGTGTTTAGGAGATTGAATTAAAAAAGAATTATACCATGCTTGACAATAATCCCAATAGTTAAATGAGACATTGTAATAAGGGAAATTTTTAAGATTTTCTGGAAAATCTAAGATCAATCAACTTGGTGCAATGATTTTATGGATTTTGAAGGTGGAATAAGCAGCATCATGGCTTTTTGTTTAGATAAAAGTGTTTGTATGAAAAAAAAATAAAGGGAATGGGCATCTAATTAATAATTAAAAAATCAACTAATTTCTTTCCCAATATCGTATATAGCAAATCGCGGAGTTAGTTTGTGTTCAACAATTTTGGCTGATGAGCAAGTAGTCAAAATATCCGGTGAATTTCGGGAAAATAAAGTTTTTTTTATAAAATTATGACCATATTATAAAAATTTCTTATACCAAAAATAGATATTCATATTAAGGCTTGCTAAAATTTCAATACAATGTAAATCAACTTATTTTATAAACATGATAAAGTGATTCTTGATAAATATTTTCTAAGTTCTATATATATTGTCGTACTTTTGTATACAAATTTTTTATATAATATGAGAGATAGGAAACAAATGTTTTGGTATGAAGATAATATTATTGTGCGATACTATGTTAATTTTTGTTATGGTTTCGTTATATTTTAGGGTTTAAAGTTTGTATAGTTTATGATTGTGCTTTTATGTTATAGGGCTTGAATAGATAGGATTTATGTTTTCTTTTTACGACAATTATTGTTATAAGGGCTGAAAATTTATAATTATGATATATTGTTTCGATGAGTGTTGTGATTGGTCATAAAATGCGATGATTCTGGTTGAATAGCTGGCAAAAATAATAAAAAATATTTCAAAAAGTTAATGGCATGGTTTTGTAAATAATTTAAAAAAGCTACAATTATATTATGAATTTTGATTTAATAGTATTAGATTATGATATCATTTTGGGAGAGAACCATGAATAGATTTGTTAGACCACCTCCATTGATAGTCCTAGGCCTGGGCATTTCGGGTATCGGTTCGGGTATTTCGGGTTTCGGGTTTAAGAAATGCTAAAAACCCCTAACGTGTTCCTTTTGTATTGGATATGCCTTAAAAACAAAAGGGGAAAAAATCCCATTTATTTTTCTGTCGGTTTCTTTCATCTTCTTCCTTCTTCTCTTTGCATGTTACAAAATCTATCGATCACTCCAGCATCTGCTCCAAATCTGTCAATGAAATCACCTTGGAGGTTCACTCTTTGCATGATGGGATTGCTCGATCTCGAGAAGCACTTCGCCTTCTACGGTGCTTACCACAGCAACCCAATCAACATCGTAATCCACATCTGCTTGGATAAGAAATCTGGGTTCGTTGCGGCTCTCATGTGTTTCGCTTGCTGGGTCGGTTCCAGTGTCTTCGCTGATCGATTAGGACCTTCTCTTGCCGTAAAAGTTTGATCTTTTTCTCTTTTGTCTGAATCTAAAAAAGTTTTCTTTTTGGAGGAGGAGTGTATTTATGAGAGCATGTGCTTGCATCCATGTGTGTGTGTGTGCGCGCGCGCTTCATGCATTTATTCCAGCTAGCTCCACCTTTCGAGTTTGCATTGTTGGTTCCAAGACTTGTAATTGGTATTAGTGTTACGATCACGTTTGTGAAGAGGTTCAAGTGTTTTGGATTTGATTAAGTTTGTTATGGATTCCTCCCTCGCTGAAATCCATCTGTTATGTAGACACTAACAATTTTCAGTTTTTTTCTCAGGTTGGGTATTGATGTAGTGAAGAGAGTGGATTTGAGGAAACCCACATCGTGGAATCAGTTTCATGGGATGATCTTGAGAGAAACGCTGCTAGTAAAACCGGTGGTTCTTCTGAAAGACATCACTCCTGGAGATCTCACCAGCACGACTCTTCTAGAAAAGGTATCCGCATAAAGTTTCATTATTTAACTAAGTTTTTTGAGTTACTTATATAGTAATGTAGATGGGTGAAACTTTTGATAATTGCATTGTAATGTTATCTGTTTTTGCCATCATGATAAAGTAACTGATGTTACCTGATTGCTTAGATGACGAATCACCTGGAAACTTGTACGAACTGTGGAGGCAAGAACAGAATATCATAGCTGCAAGACTAGACAAGGAGCTTAAATCCAGGTGGGAGCTTGATGAGCTGATTGAAGAACAGCTGAGCAGATACCAGTCGCATTACTTCAAGACCATGGTTTCAACCTCCTTGAAGGATGTCTCTAACCTTCTCATGCCCACCTGGATACCGCCTCATGAGCTGGCTGCTGTGTCCTGGCTTGGATACCGCCTCATGAGCTGACTCAGGTTTTGCTTTTCTCTCCATCACAAAAATAAGGAATGTTAGTGATGAACTGAAAGACATAGGGGATGTTATTTTCTTTATAGTCCGGTTGAGTTAAGTGAAAGATTTGAATAGCAGAAACTGGTGATGTGCAGGTATAAAGTGTTGGAACTGGTGATGAAGAAGCTGCTGAATCAAACAGATACAGCAGAGTTTGTGGTCGCATTTGCAGGGATTCAAGACGCCATCCACCAGTTCTTGGAAATTCTGTCTTCTTAGCAACTCATATTGTCCATGTACAACAGTATGAAACCTGAAACTAACAGTTTCGCTGACCATGTCTTGATATAGTCATTGGTATTAACTCTTTATAAGCTATGCAATATTGATCGATGTTATGAACAAACCATTTATATTTTTCATTTCCGAGTGTATTGTGTTTCTCTTTACCTTTTCAACAAACCATTTCTTTTTTCCTCTTCCGAGTCTATCTTAAGACAAAAGGAGTATATTATTGTGTTTCTATTATCATTGCAACAAACCATTTCACCAAAATTTTTCTAAAATATTGTGTTTCTTTTACCATTTCACCAAAAACATTTATTCTAAATGACTTCTTCCTCTTCTGATAATCTTGAAGAAATGATGGATGAAAGATTCGACCAAATTTTTGATCATCAGATATGCCTCAAATCTCGGGAATATGATGAGCATTCGGAATCGAGTATGTGAAAACAAAATACATCAAAAATCGATTTTTTCTCGTTTACGATTACTAATTGTATTTTCAATATGTTGTAATGTCTTCGTTTTAAAAAAAATTATATTCTTTCATGTTATGAAATCCAATCATTCTATTTAAAAAAAAAATTTAAGAACCTCAATGAAATTCTACCATTGGACGAGAAAAAATTAAATTAGATTAACAAATGTTCTAAACCTTTCAAATCACTATATTTATTACTAATTTATTGATAAGAACCGATGGACATGCTCTATTTATTGGAGCATCTGCATCAGTGAACTCCATGGAGAGTTCACACAGTTTTCGAAAAAAAAATATATTAAAATAAGCAAAAGAAGTGAACCTGTCTCCTGCAGGGTCACTGCACTGAACCCGAGTCATCACTGTAGCGCGGGCCCCACGGCACGTGACGGTCCGCGATTGGTCCGATTAATTAATTTTTTTTTTTTAAACAAAAATCAAACAGAAAAAAATAATAATAAAAAAATACTTTGTGAACCCATGGACTGATGCAGATGCCCTTACTGGCTTGGATAGAGTGTTGAATTCCGAAACTAACCTGGTCAGCTGCCTACTCTTAGAAACTCCACTAGGCCTGTTTTAGTAATTACCGCTCTCCTGAAAGCGCGCGCAATTTTGCCCATTTAACAGCATCATATTCCTCTCTCTCTCTCTCTCTCTCTCTCTCTCTCAGCTTCTTGGTTTTTCTTGCGAGAAACAAGTTCCGTTTCTTGAGATCTCATGTTAGACCCAGCCAAGAGAAAAGTCGTTTCTTTTTCATTCTTATCTCTGCCTCTCTCTCCTGTTTTTCTATATATAAAAGCCTTCCTTCCTTTCCCAAAAGGACAACATTTCTTCTCTCTATCTCTCTCTTTCTCTTGCACGAAAGAGAGAGAGCAAAAAATACAAAACGAGAAACAAAAAGAAAAAAACAAGGAGAATTCCATCTATCCCTGTTAATTTCAGAAGGCAAAATGTTTGATGGTCTGTTTAAACCCAAATTCTATACGAAATGGTAAGTCTTTTCTTTTCTTGTGTTCCCTTTTTCAGCTTTTCGTACGTGTTGATCCTTTTCATTAATCAATTTAAATACCTCAGCAAGTACTTGGTCAAGATAACGAAAACAAGAGTGGAGACGGTGAAGAGAAAGAAAAGCTCTGTTTGCAAATATTTGAAGAAGGACATTGTCGATCTTCTCAACAACAGCCTCGATTACAATGCATACGGCAGGGTAACTTTCTTTTTGATTAGTTTATCTATTGTTTTCCTGATTAACGAACAAGTAATCATGTATCCCCTGTATCGTTTAATGGGTTGCGTAAGAATCTGATTGGTTCTCCGAACGTGCCAGCACCGAAGAAAAAAACTACGTATCTTAAAAAATTGAACAATTTAAAAGAAAAAAAGGGGTCAACTATGTTTTCATAAATTCCTTCTATTCTGGTATACACAGGTGGATGCAATGGAAGAAAAAAAAAAGAAACAAATTTAATTTTAATGCTGTCACCAGCTGGTTATAATAACACAGTGAATTGTTTCTCAAGCAACCCAGAGAAATCATCTTTTTTTTTGTTGTTGTTGTGGCGTGCATAATCAATTGTTTGTCAAATGAGCGGAGAGATAGATATGAATTTGATGACAAATGTGTATGACAGGCAGAAGGGCTTATTGAGGAGAAAAGGAGGTTGTCCTGTTATGAGTTGTTGGAGCAATTCTGCATCTGTGTTGCATCCAACGTATCGCTCTTACAAAAATCCAGGTAAAGTTAATCAAAGCACCTTCTCTTGCCTTTACTTTCTTTTGGAATTGGGATTCATCATCCATGTTAAAAAAAAAAAAAAAATGTATTGGTGTTACAGTAAATGCCCTGAGGAGTGTTGCGAGGCCATCTCATCCCTTGTATATGCGGCCGCTAGAGTCTCTGAAGTGCCTGAGCTTCGCGATCTCAGGTCTTTGTTTGCTGACAGATACGGGACTAACTCACTTGAACAGTTTGTGAACCCTGAGGTATATTAAATATACATTCTCTACGCTGCCAAAACACTAGTTTGTGGCTTAGTGACTTTTATCGTAATCTGCTTTGCAGTTTGTGGAGAGATTCAAAGCGGAGCCCCCCTCTAAGGAAATGAAGGTAAAGCTGCTCCAGGAGATTGCCATAGAGTACTCCATCAAATGGGACGCCAAGTCTTTAGAACAGAGGCTCTACACACCACCTCCTGATGAAGAGCCTCAAAAAACAAAAACAAAGCAAAATACTCCTGGAAAGACGAGGGAAAACAGAAGCAGCCTTTCGTTTCATGGCAGAAAAGACTCTTTGGATAGCAAGTCCATGAGTAGAAGAAGCGAAGACGACTCCATGGGTACAAGCGAGAGTTGTGTCTCTGGCCCTGACGAGGAGGAAGAGAAGGAGGATGATCCAGAAAACAAACCTTTCTACTACAGATTCATCATGCCTGCGTCTTACAACAATAAACCCAAAATCGAGAAACAGGAAAGCCTTCCAGAGAAAATGACCAAGTCTGATCTCTTGCCCGACGACACTGGTGAGTAAAACAACATATATAATAGGGGATAAGAGAATAGTATCTATTTTGCAAGAAAAGCACTATATATCATAATTGATAGTAATAATTTAATTGTTGGTATCTCAAAAACAGACTCTCCTATTGCGGGGAGACCAAAGCCGAGATCAGTGAGAAGAAGATTGGCGAACCCGCCTCCCCCAGAAGCGCTTGGTGAAGATTCGGCGAGCAGTGGTAGTAGTAAGAACATGAGGTCAGAGTCGATGGAGAAAGCTAGCGGAGAGGGGTTAAGGAGGATGAGTCGTCGAACAGCATCGTGGCAGGCTAATCCCTCCAACAACGTCCCAGATTTTGATGAGGTCGCGGCTCGCGTAGATGCTCTCACACGAAACTGATCTTCTTCTTCTTCAGTAATTGGTAGTGATGCATGCATGCGTGATGCGTCCATTGTGATTAGAGATATTGAAATTGTCGTCTGTGAATGAATTAATGAATTACATTATTCTTTGTTAACCTACAAGACAAGCCGCCATGTTAATCCCAAAGTGTGTGAAGTGCGATGATGCAAAACCTTAGCTTTTTTTTTTTTCTTGTTATTTGAACCTTTTCGTTTACAAACTTGTAAAACCTTATACATATTTTTATTAGTGAATTTGTTATTGCTGTTATTTATCTCTCGAGGTCATCAAAGTATACCGGGAACTACTCTTTCTGCATATTATTATCTAATGACTCTTTGGCCCCAAGGTATATTCACTCATACACACTTTCAGAGTGATGCTATAGGTGCATGAAAATAGGCTTTGTTTTTTTAACATGTTCTATAATCTTCGTTGTTCAGCAAAGTTATGGAAGTTTTTACCAAGGCAGCTGAGTACATGGAGATTCCAGTTCGTAGAACTGATGATGAACCTCTGCAGAAGCTCTTTATGTCTGTTAGGAGTGAGCTAAATTTGGACCTGAAGAACATGAAGCAAGAGCAAGCCAACCATAGTGGAGGTGATATTTTAAATTAGCCAACTGTAACGCTAACATTGATTAACGGAAATACTATAACTTTTATTTCATTTATGTGTACAGACGGAGCTGTTGAGACAGGCCCAGTTAACTCGTGAATCAGCGATGTTGTCTCCAGCACTGCAAGGTGATTTCAGACGTGTTCTAGAATATTCATTTCCCCACTAGATTTACTTCTTATGGAAAGTCAAGAAGTGGCTTAAGGTTGCTGTTGTAGAAGATTAACTAAAATTTGAACATCACAGACTGTTCCCCTTAGTGCAAGGAAGTCTTCTGGAGTCTCCTCAGAAGGAATTGCGCCTTTCTTGCGGCTCGCTCATTTCAGTGACACGGTCGTTAAGAAGATAGCACGGAAGGTATATTAATACTATCAAATTTGTCAAGTGCAGTCATATTTTCGTCTTGTACGTGTAGTTGTTTGTCCAATTTCCAGAAGGTTAAATCATTCCAAGAGCTTTAAGAAATGAGCTTGGCGGACCGTTCTGAATTGCTAACCCAGGTAGCAACTGATGTTGAGGACATTGAGAAGGCACTAGAGATGATGCCGTCTCTGACAATAGACATATAACATGTGAGACAAAAAGCGAAGAGGGTATCCAAGAGGGTGACATTGTTACCCTTCAAGCTTGGGTCACTCTGAAACGACCCAATGGGCTCATAGGCGCTCTTCCACACGCACCCTACTTCCCGTTCCACAAGGAGAAAAACTATATTGGGTTCTCCTAGCGGATTCATTTTCGAACAACGTGTGGTTCTCTCAGAAGGTGGAGCCATAACGGCTGCATCAAAAACCATCAGTGACAGGATGGAAGGTTCGGGAGCAGGGGTGAAGGAAACAAAGCGATTGAGAAAGTTAAAAGTGGGTCAGGACTGGTAATGGGTAAACTCCAAGCACCCTCAGAGGGTACGTAAAACTTGACTTGCTACTGCATGTGCGACTCATGGATCGGGTGTGACAAAAAGACATCACTGAAGGTCAAAGTCTTGAAAAGAACCAGGGCTGGGACAAGGGGATTGGTTTCAAATGAGGGTGCAAACGCAGAAGAAGGTATGGAGGAGGAAGAGGAGGAGTACGATGATTATGAGAGTGAGTATAGCGAAGATGTGGATGACAAGAAAGATGTGGATGAGAAAAGAGGGCCGAAGAAGGCCAATGGGACAGTTATGCAGGCTTGTTCTTCAAGGAAGACAGAACTAATGGAACTAAGTGACGAGGAGATATGAAATAGTTGATCTAGAATGTGACAACTGTGAGAAGCAGAAATAGCGGAAGTTACCAGTGATAACAAGGAAGCAGATACATCTGCATTCAATCCCACAACCCTCACGTGTTTCTCTTTTTGTGTATGAAAATATTTGGAAGTCATGCAGTGCAGCTAGTGATCTTAACTCTAGGTCAAAGAAAATCTTAACACAGAAGAATACAACAAGTTCATTGGATACATGCAAGCATTGACTTTAAAGGCTGAGAAGAAAGACACGAATGTTAAAAAGAAATTAAAATGGTTTGATGTAAAGAAGAAAAGAAAAGAAGGGAAGTTGTACAAGCTAGTTTCGAGAGGCATAGCTCCTCTTACTAAACCTGTCCCTGGCGGCGCGAGTAGTGAGCGACATCTCAAGGCTTTTCCTGGTGACCCTCTTCTCCTTGTCACGGAGAGAGATGATGAGATCGACGAAAGCGCTGAGTATAAACTTGTGTGATTTCTTGTGGTTGAGATCGAGATAGCAGAAGAGTAGCTCTTCCATCAAGTCCCAGTCCACCTCGCCCCCTCCTAGCTTGGACTCCATCATCTCCACCATCGACCTCCTGAAATCCTCCTGAGGCTCTTCAGTGCATCTCAGCACCGCGATGCAGTTCTCAGGCAGCACCAAGCTGGATGAGTTGGACCTCAACGACCGTCTCTCCTCCTCCTCCTCCGGCGTTGTGTACATGCTGGGCGTACCTTCCGATGATCCAGGTGGTGGAGATAGTCTCTCTGTTCTCCTCCGCGGATCTGGCAGTTTGGGGGAGTCGTAGACCGCCTGTCCCCATGTCCTCTCGAATCTGTGACGATAGTAGTCGTCTTCATCAGTGTCGGATGAGTCATCCGAGGACTGATCCCTTTTCTCCTTCTTTTTGGTCATCCTCCGATGGTGGTCCTCCTCCTCCTCTTCGCCGCCATCTCTGATGCAGAGGGATTTGAAGTTTTCCTCGAGAAAACGGTCGATATCGGACAAGGTGGCGGCCTGACCGGGATCCTGGTGGTGGTCGTCGTCGTTGACTCTGCAGGTCTTGCTGGGACGTCTTACATTCATTAAGGAGGAGAGCTTTTTGTGAAGCTTATAGCTAAGCACCCACTTCTTGGATGATGACAATGATTTCGACGACGACAACTGCAGCTTTCCTGCCTCCCTTTTGATCTTTGACAGGTAACCATGCACCGATTGCTGCACTGGGTTTGGCATTTTTTTTTCCTCTGCGGAAAAATATGATGTTGATGACGATGATGATGATGAATAACACTATTTGTGGAAGCAAACCAATGAAAGATTTTTTACCATCTCTGGAGATTTAGTTTGAGGACTTCCCCATATACCCAAGACAGATGACGGAGAGAGGGGTTGGTCTCTGATCTGAAACTGTTGGTAAATGAAATTGTGCAATGCGTAGTACTTGGACATTTTATCCCTTAAATTTGATTCGATTCCTTATTAGTTTTGTTTCAATCAGGTAAATCTGGGTTTCAGCAAGTTTTCGAAGCAAAACAAATATTAAAAATCAAAATATCAGTTAAAAACGAATCAAATCACAAATACTCAAAAAATTAGGATCAAATATCCGCTCCGTTCTGATTTTATACAATAGAAATATATTTATAATTAAATAGAGAGTTGTAATTAAATGTATAATTTTATATAATTATTATTTTAACATATAATTTTAATAATTTCATTAATAAAATTACTTATAGAAGTATTAAATTAAGAAAGAAATATAAAATCTTTATAAAAATTACAATTTTCTAAAATGTTATATTTTATAAAAAAAATTAATTTTAAAAATTTATGGAACATATAGGTTCACCATTTGTTTAATATTATATAAACATATTTTAAAAATAAACTTGTATAGTTTTTTAGATTTACTTGTATTAAACAAAGTGGACGAGATATTCATAACTATCCAGTTGTCATTTATTCGGATATCCATATTTTTTGAATCAAAACAAATAAGAAAATCAGATTTCCGTAAATTACGAAGCAAATTGCAAATACTGAAATTTACAGTAGTATGTGATTGTAGTATGTGATTCGTGCCCACCGCTAGTTTCCATGACTTTCAAGATTCTGAATTCAAGTCATGAATGCTAGTGTAATTTATTTCCATTGCAAGTCAAACTAATGTCGCTTTTGATTTGAAACATATTTCCTCCGTTTTTTTAATATAAGTCGTTTTAGAGAATTTTTTATGTTCCAAATTATATGACGTTTTCGGTTTTCTATGTAAAATTAATTAACACTTAAAGTTATATGACCAATGATAATATACCTTCTATTTTATTATTGGTTGATTTGTGGTTAGGTAAATAATTAATGATGTTTTTGTTTAGAAAATATAAAAAAATTAATAATTTCTTAATCTATGTGCACAATTCTAAAACGACTTATATTAAAAAACGGAGGGAGTATCAATCAGTGTTTCAATTTAAAAATATACAAGAAAAACTATAAGTGTCATTGAAAAATATGGAGTAAATGAGAAGAAAATAAAAAAGTAAAAATAAGAAGAAAAAAAATGGGAGACAGAGAGTAAATTATATAATAAATACATTTATTGTTGTTTGAGGCTTTGAGTGGAAAAAACAGATCGAGCGTTGCAGATCAAGCGGATCGAATAAAACAAGATATGATTTTAGAGAATAAAGTAGGTATTGAGAGATTAGAGGTAGATTAGAGAAGGTTAATGGGAGATTTGTTGAGAGATTAGGTAGTAAACATGTTTAAGAGTATTTAAAAATCATTATGAACAAGAGAGAGAGTCTAGAGAGATAATCCCAAACTTCTTAATTATTAATCTGATCAGAGTTTACAATATATATGAAAAGGCAACACTAGGATGAAGGTTTCATAAAGGGCAATATTACAAGAGATAAGGTTTGTTTTAATTCAAATCATCCAATGAGCTTCTTCCTTGTGCATAAAGCTCCTTCTGCTTTATCCTGCTCCTCTCCAGCCTGTCACACGCGCATCTTCTTCCCTTGCAATGGTCTGATGCCTTAGCTAAGGGAATATGGCTTCTCTTCTTCATCCAAAGTTACTCGGGTAACTTGTATAACTAGAGTAACTTTGGTTTAATCTTTGCAAGTTACTCGGGTAACTAGTATTACTACGCCATGTACGGCCTCTTCATCATACTCAACTCCTCATGTATTTCTCTTCCCATATATTGATCTCATCTCAACACAAGAGTGGATCAAGCGGATCGAGTACAAAAAGAGTAGATCAAGCGGATATAACGGTGCAAGTATGGTTAAAGTGGATCTATCGATCTAATTATATGTTTGAATGGTGAAAGTGGATTAAAACGATCCAAAATATTATACATATTAAATATATATATATATATATATATATATATATATATATATATATATATGCTGTGGGAACCGAAATTCACACCGTTGAGTTTTGTTAATCGGAGGAAAGCAAAGTTAACCTAGCCTTCACTGAAGGTCCCGGTTATCTGCTGGGCCACACACGACACGATCAATAT
>NC_027749.1:27506499-27506925 GCF_000695525.1 Brassica oleracea var. oleracea | reverse complement strand
CTAGACTACAAGAGTTGTCGGGACGTTCGCTAGTCTAGCGACCTAAATCTAAACTAGTTGAGTCGCAGCTCGATTAGTAAAAATGGAAAAAGATGCCTAAATTGCTCTAAGTGCTAAGTTGCTCTGATCTGCTTTTGTCTCCTCCCACTTCGTCCTAGGTCCTCCTTATATACTCCTCCTTTGGTCGGTTTACCTCTTCTTGGGCCGGATTTGTCGCGAAGCGGGATTTTCCATATTTCCTTCTTCTTTGTGATTATCTTCGGAAATTTGACGTTTATCTCTTCCCGCGGATGAGATAAACCGTCATACCAGTCTTTGGGCTCAAGTCTTTTGGGACCATAGATGGGCCATTGTCCGCAATTCGGACCCTCTTTAGGCCGTATCGAGACTTAAGTGTTTTTACGATTTTACTCGCGAAGTAGCGGT
>NC_027749.1:27503521-27504839 GCF_000695525.1 Brassica oleracea var. oleracea | reverse complement strand
TCCGCTGCCAGAATGGAACCCTAGTTTCTCCCCAGGGGAAAGGAGTGGAACCAGCGAGGTTTCCCTTCCCAGCGACTTTTTTGCCGACCTCCCTCCCGGTTTTACTACTCATAAGTCGCTGGACGAAGAGTCGAGGAGGAAAGTAGTCTCCGAAGGCTCCAGCTTAATCAACGAGGTTTATCCTTTGAACTTTGATCTAAATTATATATATATATATATATATATATTTTTTTTCCTTTTCTGATCTTAATTTCGTGCAGGGGATGAGGGAGTTCAATGCGGCGCTCGACGGAAGTTTCCGGGAGTCGCGTATCTCTCACTTTAAAGCCGAGAAGGCTGAGCTCCATTCTCGGGCCCTTGTCCGGGCGGAGAGGAGAGGAAAGAGAGCGATAGTCGCTGAAATGAAGCGGAGGGCTGCTTTGTTTGCCACCGAATTCGAGAGCTTTAAGGATGCCCAAGAATTCGTGGGCAATTTTCGCGAGTGTCGTGGCTCGGTTGCTACCCTCTACAAGTCGTAGAACAAGGACTTCTCTTTTCCTGCTGAGGTCGCTGAGATGTCAAGTCTTATGAACGGGTGTGCCCATGCCGGAAAGGAAACCACAATAACCGTGGTCGTGGTTCCAATCCCGGCCGTGGTCGAGGCGGTTATGGACGAGGTCAAGGCGGTATATCCAAACCGTCTTACTCAACCAAATCCGTTTGTCACAGATGTGGGATGAGCAACCATTGGGCCAAGAATTGTAGAACTCCTAAGCACTTATGTGAGCTCTACCAAAAGAGTCTTAAGGACAAGAACCCGGAGGCTCATATGGTCCATGATTCCGGTTATGAGGCTGATAAAGAATCTGATGTTGCAAATGACGACCTTATGGATTTTGAGACCTCTGTTTGTCTCAAAGACTAAATTTTCGATACGACTTGTTTTTACTGCTTTATGATTGTTTTATGATTGATTTGGTGTTTTTATTTTCGGTGTTCTGTAACTTTAATAAATGAAAGCTTTGAAGTCTCTGAGAAATGAAATCTTATTTATAGAAATGAATGACGAAATGAGCATACTCGTAGTGGATAGTGGCACAAGTCATACAATTCTTAGAGATAAAAGATATTTCTTAAATCTAATAATGCAAAGTGCAAATGTACACACCATTGCAGGTGTAGCCGGCCTGATTGAAGGTCACGGCCAGGCTTATGTATTGATGCCTAAGGGCACTCATCTAGAGATCAGAAATGCCTTGTATTCCCCAAGCTCTAAAAGGAGCCTATTGAGTTTCAAAGACATAAGATTGAACGGTTTCCATCTTGAAACATGGGAAGA